>NW_015167640.1:30500-42439 GCF_001447785.1 Gekko japonicus
GAGGACAGGGTGCGTCATGGGGAGGGGGGGGGGAAGGAATTAAATCCTTCAGAGGACAGAGCTCCAGGAAGGGTACCAGCCATGATGTAAGCCTTTGCTGCCCTCAACCAAATACCTGGCGGAACATCTCTGCCTTGCAGGCCCTGCGGAATTGCTATAAGATCCTGCAGGGCCCTGATGTCATTTGGCAGAGAGTCCCACCAGGTTGGAGCCAGGGCCGAGAAGGCCCTAGCCCTCATCGAGGACAGCCGGCTGTCTCTAGGACTGGGGACCACTAGAAAGTTGTTCTGTGCAGACTGTAATGCCGGGGGTGTACTGGAGGAGGTGGTTCTACAGAAGTTAGGGTTGCCAAATGCTACCTACCTTGCCAGCGGGGGACTCCAGCGCGGCTCCCAGTGCGCGCATGCGCACGCTGCATGCACATCACAGGGAAGTGACGTCATGACACTGGGCACGCTGGGGGCGGGGCCATGACCATACAAGGGAAAACCATAGAGTTTTCCCTTGTATGGCCATGGCCCCGCCCCCAGCATGCCCGGCGTCATAACGTCACTTCCCTGTGACATGCACGCTGAGGCAGGGTTCCCCCCGGGGCCTGATTCCCCAGCGTCGGGGAACGGGCCTCTGGGATGGGGGGATTTCCGCCCCCCGGGGGGATTTGGCAGCCCTAACAGAAGTTGAGTTGGGGCAAACACCTGTCTGTTAAACCATTTGTGTATTGCTGTTTGTGGGATATCAGGCCTACAAAGACCAAAGGGCAAGGCTTTCCCCCTGCTGTGGATGGGATCCGCCTCTTTTTAAAGCCAGATCTTTTCTGCTCTTGATGCTTCCTAAACAACCTCCCTCTCTGACTCATCTCTAATGCCTCCTTCATGCGCACACCTCTTCCTGTGGCCTTGCCAAGAGGTGGAGTTCCAGTTAGGTCAGGCATCAGCAACATTTTGTAACTAAAGAGTCAAACTAAGTCAACATTCAGAGCATGTTATCAACAAGCAGCCAATATAGGAAACTGATGTTTTTTCTTTCGCGATAAGTGAAACTGATTTTTTAAAGTTAAGCTTAACATTACTGATGAGTGGCATGTTAATTAATGCTCCTCAAAGTTTCTGCAACCAAAATACTGGTTGTTGTGGGTCCTTATATTAAGAAGTGGCACACACATGACCTCACAATCAGTAAGAGAAGTACACAGGAGCACCTTGTGTGATTATTTTAGTGTACGGGCATAGATCTGTGCATGGTTTGCACATGGATTAGAAGAAGAGAAGAGATTGGATTTATACCCCGCCCTCCACTACCTAAGGGAGTCTCAGAGCAGCTTGCAAACGTCTTTCCCTTCCCCTCCCCACAACAGACACCCTGTGAGGTAGGTGGGGCTGAGAGAACTCTTGACAGAAACTGCTCTTTGTCAAAAACAGCTGTGCCAGAACTATGGCTTGCTCAAGGTCATCCAGCCTGCTGCAAGTGGAAGAGTGGGGAATCAAACCCGATTAGTAGCCCTTTCTTCTCATAAAAACCTTTGTCCGCCATTCCCTTCACATACCGATGATTCTAGCACTGCCCCTCTCCCTCCAATAGATCTTAACATAAAGGTTTAATTTCCTTTTTTTTTAAAGAGCCATATTTGATTCTGTAGTGCACCTGTGTCCTCCCCAGAGTCATAGCTTGTGGACTCCAGACTTAGGTGTGAAACACACACATAACTGGCGCTACCAATCCGATTGCAGTATTCACACAGAACACCACAGCTGCATAGGACATCGTCAGAGGGAAATGCCTGCCCTGCATCTTTGTGTGGCCATGCAGAGGGCGAATGCCTTTGCCTGAGTGAAAGGTAAACAACTCAAAAGGCTTTGAATTGGTTTCCAAAATATATGACTTGTGAGACGCACAGATGTCGCATAAAGTGGCTTCCCTTTTCCAATGGAGGAAGCGATCTCAGCCCCACCAGGCAGCCATGAGCAGGTGATACATGCATGAGTTCAAGGTGGCCAAAGGTATGAGGTGGGAGTTTGACTCTCTGGCTAAGGGATGAATACCCTCTATTGTTGTATGAAGTGGCTGCGCTGTGAGGCAGGGTGTCTACGTTTAACTCATTGGATTACCTTAAACAAACTACTCTCTTAGGAAAGCCTTATCCCCTCCCCCAGATGTTTGTTATGGGGATCACAATAACAGAGTTGTAAGGATTAAAGATAAAGGTAAAGGTTCCCTTGCTCGAAAGCCAGTCGAATCCGACTCTAGGGTTGCGGGGCTCATCTCCGTTTCCAAGCTGAAGAGCCAGCGCTGTCCGAAGACGTTTCCGTGGTCATGTGGTCGACATGACTAAACACCAAGGCGCATGGAACACTGTTACCTTCCCACCGAAGTGGTACCTATTTATCTACTTGCAATTTCTTGCTTTCGAACTGCTAGGTTGGCAGGAGCTGGAACTAGAGACGGGAGCTCACTCCATCACGTGGCACCCGGGTCTCGAACTGCTAAACTACTGACCTTCCACAGCCTGCAGTTCAGCGTCTTAACCACTTGAGCCACCGCAGCTCAAGAATTACGCGAAGGCAAAATACGTGAAGTATGAAAATGCTGTATAAATCAAAAGCATAACTATTAAGTAACTTCCTTCAAACTTGGCTAACCAACAAATACCTTTCAAGCGAAGGTTGCAGTCCTATGAACCCGTCCTTTGGACTAATTGAATTCAGATTGGCTTACCTCTTAGAAAATAGGCATTGCACTAAGATGTACATTAAGTAGCTATGAAAATACAATTGCTTGTTTCCCCCCCCCCCTTAATGGAGGATTTTATGTTCGCTCCGGCCCAGGGCTTTCTTTTTTGGAAAAAGAGGTGCTGGAACTCTGAAGAGGAAAATGTTTTCAATCTGTATACTGAAAATTCATAAACTTTAAAACATTTTAAAAATAATTTTGTCAAAGAAATTCCAGAACTCCGTTCTGGCATGTTTCCCCAGAAAAAATGTCCTGCTTCTGCCCTGCCTAAACCAGTTGTATCATCTATCTATCTATCTATCTATCTATCTATCTATCTATCTATCTATCTATCTATCTATCTATCTATCTATCTATCTATCTATCTATCTATCTATCTATCATCTACCTATCATCTCTCTATCTGTCTATCTATCATCTATCTATCATCTATCTATCTAAGCTATCTAATTTCTAATCTATCTAATCTATCTAATCCATCCATCCTCTACCTACCTACCTACCTGTCATCTATCATCTGCCTGCCTGCCTGTCCTGCCTGTCTGTCCATCTATTCTTTTGCCTTGAGTCAAAGCTCTGGCCTACCAATGTCCTTGGTTAGGGCTCGATGCTGTGCTTGTTGATAATTTTTTCTTTATGAGTGGGTTGCTGAGATTTGTAAGATCCTGTGTTGGATCAGAACAGGATGCAGAGACTCCCACTCAGATGGACTACAAGGTTGAACTTGGTTGATGTGGTTGAGGGTGGCTATGGCATCAAAAAGGACAAGGCAGCTGAAAGTATCTTCCTGATAACATCAAGAAGGACATATAGGCAAAGTGAATATAATAGAAATCAAAAACATAGATAATGGGAATGAAAGATTGGGCTGAAATGCAGGAGAGAAGACAGTAATCTTCAAGGTGCTGGACATGTGGCGAGGTCTGAAAATAGCTGTTCATCTGCATCAACGCAGAAGGAGAGGGGCAGACGCCAAAAAATCCACCAAGGCCCCGGTCACACGTGAGGATTTGGGCTGGGAGAGGGACGGATCGGATGCGCGGCAAATGGGCGCGATCCCACGGCAACATCTGGGAAGCGTTGCGTGCCCGTCACCGATCCGTCCCTCCTGCCCAAAACCCCGCACCAAAAAAGAACCACCTACCTGGGTGGTTCATCCGGAAAGGCCGCGGCAAGTGCGGCCATGGGATCGCCAGCGCGTCCTTCCGCCAGCGCATCCCCGGCTCCTGGCCGAACTGCACATGTGTGACCATGCCAGCCTCCCCCTCCCACCGTCGCTTTCTCCCCGGCATCTGATCGTGCCGGGGAGCAACGGTGCTGCAGCTCAGGGCATCAGTGGGATCCCATCGCGGCGTCTCTAGTTTGGTGCGGCTCAGATTAGCCGCACTTTGGCCGTTGTTTTTCCTGCCATGTGGCAGGGACCCAAGTTGTAGGCTCAGAATGAAGCTGCTGGTGCTGTCCTTGGTCCTGAAAGTGACAGACCATTCAAGATGGGAGGGAAAAGCAGAAGCTCTGCTCTGCGTCTCGCCCGGCTACAGGACGCTTCTGGTGGATATGTGAGAGAGACAAGCAAAAAATGTGATTATGAATGGAAGGAAAAGGTATGAGTCATTTACATGCAGAGTTTTGCTGCAGCTGCATAAACCTATGAATTACCTTAGAAACAAGGTGTAAAGCGCAGAGTAAATGACTAAGGACAGACCTCTAGAGATTTCGTGTAAGACACAAAAGAGGAAGGGGGTTTAAAACAGAGTCTGAAAAGGCAATTAGAAATAAAGGATGAGAGTGAAGGAATGACAATAGCATTCTGAGAACCCAGCGAAGGTAAATTCTTCTGAAGGAGGATTAACATGACGAGAACAGAGTAAATGCCCTGAGATCTGGCCAAGAGGATGTCACTAGAGACTACAGTCAGAGTGGCTTCATTTGAGTGAAAAGCCTAGAAGGCAGATTGGAAGGAATCCAAGGCAGAGCTGTAGGACTGGAAATCCGCAGATTGATTTTAAACACTCTGTGAACTTAGAGAAGAAGAGGACAGCAATGGGAATATGAGGAGAGGTCAAGGGAAGGCTTCAGCAGCCAGAGAGACACACTGAGACAGTGAGAAGCAATAGCTGGAGGAGAATCCTCCAAACCCATTCAGCCACTTTCTTCTAGGGGTGGCATAATATTATGGGATCCCAGGAAAGATATAACCCACTATCCTCACTTTAAGGAGCCTAGTACATCGGGAAGTAATAGAAGAGAGAGGGCCCGCAATGACAAAATGGCCCAGGATTCCTTGATCCCCTGGAATATTCTGAGATACAAAAGCATGAAAGAGGGGGGGGGGAAGGTGATTATATAGAAATAAGAGAATGGCGTGAATTCAAGAGGAGGAGGAGGAGCAGCTTACAAACTCCTTTCCCTTCCCCTCCCCACAACAGACACCCTGTGAGGTAGGTGGGGCTGAGAGAGCTCTTTCCAGAACTGCTCTTTCAAGAACAGCTCTGACAGAAGTATGGCTTGCCCAAGGTCATCCAGCAGCTGCAAATGGAGGAGTGGGGAATCAAACCCAATTCTCCCATATTAGAGTCCGTGCACTTAACCACTACACCAAGTCATATCCAGTGAGCATCCAAAAGGATCCACAGGACAGCCCAAGCTAACAAGCATTCTGTGGCTGTCCATAAGAGAAAGGAAGAAAATGGGGACAGAATCCTTCTACAGTAAGCTTTGGACCACCTGGGAACTGGGCACCAACTCCAGCTTTGTCTTTTCCCTCCTATCCTGGCTGTTTTCCTATATCAGAGAAGTAAAATTTCTCAAGCACTGAACTCAGCTGTAGAATGGGTAGATGGAGCTTAGCTAACCCAACTCTTATGCTCCAGTTTGGTTCAAAAAACGGGCCCAACCAAGCCAGGTTATCTTTACACACCAAAGTGTGCAGTTGCCTGATACTCCTCTCCCCAACCACTATGGCTAATAGCGGCTGTATGTGAGAGGAAGAGGGTTTTTGTTGGGGAAGATGGGGATCCTTTTCAGGGACTTTGGGAAGGAAGGAGGCATAGCCTGAACTTGTCAGAGCTTGGAAGATAAGTAGGGTTGGTACTTGGGGGGAGAGACCATCATGGAAGACGCTGCAGAGGAAGGCACGGACACACATGAAACTGCCTTGTACTGAATCAGATCCTCAGTCCATCAAAGTCAGTATTGTCTACTCAGACTGGCAGTGGCTCTCCAGGGTCTCAGGCCAAGCAGATGCTCTACCACTGAGCCACAGCAACCCACCTCTGCTTCTCACTTGCCTTGAAAGCTCCTTGCTGGGGTCACCATAGGTTGGCTCCAACTCGATGACACTTTACACACACACACACACACACACACACACACACACACACACACACACTTCATGCCTTGTAGACAGAAGACACACTTGAAGCCACCTTATCCTGAGCCGGACCATCTGTCCATCAAGGTCAGTGTGGTCTACTTAGACAGAAGACATACTTGAAGCCACCTTATCCTGAGCCGGACCATCTGTCCATCAAGGTCAGTGTGGTCTACTTAGACAGAAGACATACTTGAAGCCACCTTATCCTGAGCCGGACCATCTGTCCATCAAGGTCAGTGTGGTCTACTTAGACAGAAGACATACTTGAAGCCACCTTATCCTGAGCCGGACCATCTGTCCATCAAGGTCAGTGTGGTCTACTTAGACAGAAGACATACTTGAAGCCACCTTATCCTGAGCCGGACCATCTGTCCATCAAGGTCAGTGTGGTCTACTTAGACAGAAGACATACTTGAAGCCACCTTATCCTGAGCCGGACCATCTGTCCATCAAGGTCAGTGTGGTCTACTTAGACAGAAGACATACTTGAAGCCACCTTATCCTGAGCCGGACCATCTGTCCATCAAGGTCAGTGTGGTCTACTTAGACAGAAGACATACTTGAAGCCACCTTATCCTGAGCCGGACCATCTGTCCATCAAGGTCAGTGTGGTCTACTTAGACAGAAGACATACTTGAAGCCACCTTATCCTGAGCCGGACCATCTGTCCATCAAGGTCAGTGTGGTCTACTTAGACAGAAGACATACTTGAAGCCACCTTATCCTGAACCAGACCATCTGTCCATCAAAGTCAGTGTGGTCTACGTAGACTGGCAGAGGCTCTCCAAGGTTTAAGGCAGAGATCTTTTCACAGCCCCTATTCCCTGATCCATTTAAACATGAGACGCTGAGGACTGAACCCGGAATATTCTGCATGCCAAGCAGACACTCTACCACTGAGCTGCAGCCTCTTTCTGAATGGAGTGGTGGTGGTGGATTGGACAGGTTGGTGTTGCCAAGCCAAGGGCTGCTGTCCTTTTCCTTGCCAGCTGCAGGACGCCCGGGCTGGCAGGACAAAGTTGGGTGCTGCCCTGGCCCTGCTCCTCCTTGCCAGTCCAGGCATGGTGGGGGCTACAGTCATGCTCTTAATCTCTGGTCCCACCATGCCCAGGACAGTAGATTGAAGTTGGGTGATGCCATGCTCCTCCTCATCGGCCCCATTTTGGGGGCTTTGGGGTAGGTGGCCCTCCAGGGTAGGGGCCCATCAGGATTTCCCCCATTCACAGAAATGGCCAATCCACCCCTGAGAATGGATCACCTGTACGGTGCTCTGATGTGGCACAATATCGCCTACCATTTCTGCAAGAGAACCACTCCTCTGTCCACAGTGCATGCTGCCCAGCGGGCCCAGCTCCCTGGCACCATCTTCCATGGGAATGGCGGGTCCCAGGCACAGGCGCCAGGGCATCGGGGGCATAGGCCCAGGGGAAGGAAGGCTGTGGACCCTCCTCAGGCTTCTGTTCTTCCCGGAAGACCTGGAATGGAAATGAATCTGGAATTGAGAAATGGCAGTGGAGGGAGGAACATATGCAGGGCTATTTGGGGGCAGGAACGCACAGGAACGGAGTTCCGGCTGGCTCCCAAGTTGGCCACGCCCAGCAGGAGCTCATTAGCATAATAGGCCACACCCAACAGCAGAAACGCATTAGGATTGGCT
Source organism: Gekko japonicus (assembly GCF_001447785.1). Classification (NCBI taxonomy): domain Eukaryota; kingdom Metazoa; phylum Chordata; class Lepidosauria; order Squamata; family Gekkonidae; genus Gekko; species Gekko japonicus. Next base: position 38,258 of record NW_015167640.1, read on the forward strand.
ACATTAGGGGTGTGTGGCCTAACATGCAAAGGAGTTCCTGCTACCAAAAAGGCCCTGGGTTTTGACAACAAGCAAGTTAAACAGAATAGCAAGCAAAAGGTGGGTGTGGCTGGATAACCACAGTTCTGGTAACATGGGGGTGCGGCCTAATGTGCTAATATGCTGTGCTGTCAGGGGTGTGGCCTAATAGGCTAATGAGTTCCTGCTGTTGGGTGTGGCCTATTATGCTAATGAGTTCCTGCTGGGCTTTTTTGACAAAAAGAGCCCTGAACATATGCATCGTTGTGGGGCACTGACAGACCAACACGCCTAGGGCTCAGAGCAATGTTCCCTCTAAGCTGCGGAGTCTTGTGAGCAAAAATTCTATTTTGTGAGCTACTGGCATTAAAGCTGTGAGCGGGCAATTTGGCCGCTGCATAAATTAGCTTGCTCTGGAGCCCTCCTTCCTGAGTGAAGACAAAAACGTGTGAGCCGGAGGCTAAAAAATTGTGAGCTGGCTCACACTAACTCAGCTTAGAGGGAACACTGGCTCAGAGTATACAGGGTATGGCCCAGCATGGGCAGTGAGGACAGACAAGGAAGGAGGGATCAGGGGTACAGAAGGCACTGTGAGGAAAAGGGAGACCAGCAGAGTTTGCCTACAGGATCGAATTTCAACGGTTAGAATTTGCCGCCTCTCCCAGAAGAAGAAGAGGAAGGGACAGGCTTGGCTCATTCACACACATGGATTCGCTGACACGAATGCAATTTGTAAACTGCCTGTTGCCTGGAATTACATCAGAAGCTAAACCCCAAACTGATAGATGACAAGAAAACTCATCAGGCTGCTTTGGAGTGGGCCAGAAGACACCCTATGGACAGACAGGGCGTCTGCGTGGACCTGGGTTGACGTGTGGGCATCTGGAACGGACGCTGTGAACTAAACCAGACAGGCTGCCATGCAAAACAGACTCGCTGGCTCCTCGTGCCCGGCCCAGCTTCCCCTCTGCCATGGCTGCCAGCGCCAGGCTCCCGGAACAGATGGGCTGCGACACAGACACCCAGCCTCATTACCCACCAATATGGAAGCTGTCACTTACAGGGAAAGACACAGCCGGGGACATGTGTTGGCTCCGTGGCTAACAGGCCACTTCATGCTCATGTGGGAGGGCTTTCTCACATCACTCTCCAGGAGGGTGGCGTGGCTGAAGGAGGAAGCCGGCTTTCTCCCAGAGGAGCCCCAACCAGATATGGCAGCATGCAGTCCTGTGGAAGCTGCCCGGTCCCACTTGGTGGCACCCCAATATCTGTGCCTTGGCCTCCCCGTTTCTCCTGGAGAGGAGAAGACTGAGAACAGATAGGAGAGCCATCTTCAAGTATCTGAAGGGCTGCCATATAGAGGATGGAGCAGAGTTGTCTTCTGTTGCCCCAGAAGGCCTGACCAGAACCAACGGGTTGAAATTAGATCAGAAGAGTTTTTGGCTAAACATCTAAATGGCGGTTAGAGCAGTTCCTCAGTGGAACAGGTTTCCTCGGGAGGTGGTGGGCTCTCCTTCTTGGGAGGCTTTTAAGCAGAGGCTAGGTAACCATCTGACAGCAGTGCTGATTCTATGACTCACTATGCACTTAGGCAGATTGTGAGAGGGAGGCAGGAAGGGACAAGTCCGTGCTTGGCTCTCGTGGCCCTTTCTTATATGCCCAGGGTCATGCTGATCGCTGCTTTGGCGACAGAAGGGAATTTCCCTCCAGGCCGGGTCCATGGACCCTGGAGGTTTTGTGTCTTCCTCTGGGCATAGAGCAGGGTCACTGAGGGAGGCGGCTGTGAATTCCCTGTATTGTGCAGGAGGTTGGACTACATGACCCTTGAGATCCCTTCCAGCTCTATGTCTATGAGAGACAGCTGTGTCGGGTTCCACAGCAAGTAACTTCACACACGTTTCCTAAGAAGCGTTATGCTTTATTAGTGTACAAGACTGGTACCATGTCCACAGGATTATTGTTAGGAATAACTAGAAGGCGGGAACATCCCAATACATATAGCTGGGCAAGGCAATTGGCTAAGCAAATGAACTTCGAGCGCGCGGGCGGGAAGACTCCCGGCGGGAGATTACATAACGAGCGGGAGAGTCACAGGGTTTCCTGAGAGCAGAAAAAGTCACACCAAAGGTGGACCCCAAGCCCTCCCTACTTCACAAGGCCAGACTGATAACGGCGTCTAGTTCCCACGGTCTCCCTGGCATGTTTATGGCAAGCTGCTGAGCTGCAAGCAAGCGGGAACAGGGAAGAGCAGACTACTGTGGTGTAGTGGTTAAAAGAGGTGGACTCTAATCTCGAGAACTGGGCTTGATCCCCCACTCCTCCACATGCAGCCAGCTGGGTGACCTTGGGCCAGAACCAGTTCTCTCAGAGCTCTCTCAGCCCCACCCACCTCACGGGGTGTCTGTTGTGGGGAGAGGAAGGGAAGGTGATTGCAAGCAACTTTGAGACTCCTTCAGGTAGTGAAAGGTGGGGTATAAATCCAACTCCTCTTCCTCCTCCTCCTCCTCTTCTTCTTCTTTGCGGAAGCACTCTGCAACTGCTCTGCATTTTCTGGTCATGGGGATTCTGCAGGGGTCTTCACTCACTGGCCTTTTGGTGAAACCCATACTTGGGGATAGCCTCCTCCTCTGGCAGGAGACACTTCGCAAGGCTTCCAAGGATACTAAGCTTGTCATGTCTGCTTCCTTATTTTAATCCCAATAACCAGCAGTGTAAGGTGTGCGACTATTCTTATCCTCGCATTCCTGATGAGGCTGAGATTGGCTTGTTACGTGGGAGGACTGAGGCTCGGTCTCCTGACTTTGTTCTTAAGATTCTGCAGCTGCTACCAAGGCTGCAAACTGCACCAGAGCCATTCTATTGCAGGAGTGGATTTCATTTAACCCTTCTGTTCCATAGTGTTTCACATGGAGACACCCACACTGGAACCACTATTGGCCATGGCCAGGGGAGGAGGCAATTGAAGTTACAATGCTGGTTCTTGCCTTCTGTCCCTGTGGAAAATTTGGGGGTGAAGAGTTTATTTCAGCAGGGAAATCGTGGCGGAGGAAAGCGTTAACCCCCTCCTGTGTTGCTGGGAAATTGCTGGAGACCTGAGGAGGGATGGAGCCAGGGGAGGGCAGCGTTGGGGAAGGCCTCATTGGGGTATACCTTATTGGGGTATAACATCAGAGAATCCACCCGCCAAAGCAGCCATTTCCTCCAGGGGAATGGATCTAGCCATGGTGACTGAGGAGAACCTCCACATTCAGAGGCACTAATCATAATAATCACCATATGACATTTTTTTTGCCCTCTTCTGAACACAGAGCAGGGGTCACTGGGCCTGGGTTGGAGGTATTTGTGAATTTCCTGCATTGTGCAGGGGGTTGGACTAGATGGCCCTGGAGGTTCCTTCCAACTCTACGATTCTATGACACTGTGTATGGTCTAGTCAGGAGATCCAAAGATTGTCTTGCAGCCTTAAGTTCTAACTATTTTAGTGAGCTAGACTTGTTTTGGGGGGCTGAGAGAGCTCTGAGAGCTGTGCCTGACCCATGGTCACCCAGCTGGCTTCATGTGGAGGAGTGTGACATTGAACCTGGTTCTCCAGATTAGAGGCCACTGCTCTTAACCACTACACCATGCTGACTCTCCTCAGAGGCTCTAATCCTTTGAATCCTAAGTGCCAGGAGGCAATCTCAGGAGAAGGCCTCAGCCTCTCTGCCCTGTTGTTGGCCCTCCAGAGGAGCTGGTTGGCCACTGTGTGAGATAGAATGGTGGACTAGATGGACCTTCACTGGTCTGATCCAGCAGGGCTCTTCTTCTGTTCTTATCAGGGGAAGGCCTCAGCCTCTGTGCCCAGTTGTTGGCCCTCCAGAGGAGCTGGTTGGCCACTGTGTGAGACAGGATGGTGGACTAGATGGACCTTCACTGGTTCTTCAAGTATTCTTATCAGGGGAAGGCCTCAGCCTCTATGCCCTGTTGCTGGCCCTCCAGAGGAGCTGGTTGACCACTGTGTGAGACAACTTTAAAAAGAGTTTAAAAACAGCATTTAGTAACATTTAGTAACATCCGGGTTAGAACGGATAAGAGGAAGTACTTCTTCACCCAAAGAGTGATTCACACATGGAATTCACTGCCACAGGAGGTGGCAGTGGCTACAAGCATGGACGGCTTCAAAAG
>NW_015167640.1:43012-65154 GCF_001447785.1 Gekko japonicus
TCTGACTGAGGGCTGCTGGGAGCAGGGGGTGGGGCTTGTTGCATGTGCCCGCCCCCTGGGCTCTTTACTGCTGGAGCTCCGCTCCTGTGCGCTCCAGCAGGAAATGACCCCTGGCAGTTTCATGTATTCGTATGTGTTCTCTGCAGGAAAGTCTCCAAGTGGCTTAGCAGTCATTCCAGAATACTGGGAATTGTAGTTCCAGATGACGGAACTGACTGTTATACCAATTTAAGTCTGTATTGTGGATATTTATTTATTATATTGATTTACAAAATTTGTATCCCACCTTTCTACCCTGACAAGGGCCATCGAGGGGACTAACAATTTGAAACGTATGTGATAAAGTCACACCGCAAAATCACTAAGATCAAGCCTCTTCCCAAACCAGACATCGCTAAAACAACTTTAAAAAGAGTTTAAAAACAGCATTTAGTAACATAAAAAGCTGACTTAAAGCACATGTATTATGTGCCATCGCATCGCTTCCGATTTATGGGGACCCTATGGATTAATGTCCTCCAAAACATCCTCTCCTTAACAACCTTGCTCGGATCTTGCAAATTAAGGGTCGTGGCTTCCTTGACTGGGTCTATCGATCTCAGTTCCTGGTGCCTTCGACTTTTCCTAGCAATATTATGTTTTCCAGTGACTCTTGACTTCTCATACTGTGACCAAAGTACGATAGCGATGATTGTGCCACCATCACGCCTTTGATCTGACATGAGGAAAGAGGCATAAAAGCAATCCTTTTTTATTTGTTCGTTTTTTGGGGGGGAGGTTTCTCCTGAACTCCTGGCTTGATGCTGCACTGAACTGCAAGCGGAATGACATGTTCGTGGGCACAAGCGTGAGCCTTTTAAGTGTCTCCTGACTCAGGTGCTCTGGCCATAAGGGAGAGGCCATGGCTGGGTGATAAAGCATCTGCTTGGCATGCAGAATATTTAAGAAACATAAAAAGAAATGGTTACGAAGGAGGGATAATTGAAGGAATGACAAATGAAACAAACAAACAAATCTTCACCCGCTAGTGGAAGATGGCAACATGAGAAGAGATATGTCCCCAACACGCCTTCCAGCCTGGAACAGAGGAAAACAGGGACACGTCTGCATGAAATATTCCTTTCCTCTGCATTCACTTTCTTTCACCAGTTTAAGAACCAGGAGGTGTTATTCTTTTACCTAAAGATACCCTGGGAATTTGTAACCAAAATAAAGTTGCCTGGCTCCCCCTGGCCACCAGGGGGAGATGGGGGGGAAGGGTTGCCAGATCCAGGTTGGGAAACTCCTGGAGATTTGGGGGTGGAGCCTGGGGAGGACAGGGACCTCAGTCGGGTACAATGCCACAGACTCCACCCTCCAAAGCATCCCTTTTCCTCAGGGGAACTGATCTATGTCAGCTGGAGATGAGCTGTAGATCTGGGAGATCCCCAGGTCCCACCTGGAGGCTGGCATCCCTAAACCGAAATGTATCTTAGCAGGGTGTGAAATAGGAAACTGAACTACATGGTACCTTAGTATTTATGTGCCTGCATTTATATCCATGTGAATTACATCCATGTGGGCTAGAGACAAAATGAACAAAATGGACCTCTAGAGACTTTGTGAAGGGAGCTAAATCCAGAAGAAGAAGAAGAAGAAGAAGAAGAAGAAGAAGAAGAAGAAGAAGAAGAAGAAGAAGAAGAAGAAGAAGAAGAAGAAGAGATTGGATTTATACCCCGCCCTTCACTACCCAAAGGAGTCTCAGAGCGGCTTACAAATTCCTTTCCCTTCCCCTCCCCACAACAGACGCGCTGTGAGGTGGGTGGGGCTGAGAGAACTCTGACAGAAACTGCTCTTTTTCGAGAACAGCTGTGCCAGAACTATGGCTTGCCCAAGGTCCTCCAGCCAGGTGCAAGTGGAGGAGTGGGGAATTAAACCCAGTTCTCCCAGATTAGAGTCCGCGCACTTAACCACGACACCAAACAGAAAGACAACATCAAGAATTCCCACTTCAAATGTTTACAGACCCACCCACCTGCAAGCAAGAATTGGGGCTATGCTTTATCACGAACAAGGGACAAAAACAGGAACTGCCCCTGGTAAATAGGGACAGTTGGAGTCCATCATGCCCTGAACAGCTGAGGTTATAGAGGCATACCCGTCAGAGCTGCCAGCTCCGGGTTGGGAAATACCTGGAGATTTTTTGGGTGGAACTTGGGGAGAGCAAGGTTTGGTGAGGGGAAGGACTTCAGCATGCTATAACACCACAGACTCCCCCCACCCCCCGAAGTGGCCACGTTCTCCAGGGAAACTGATCCTGGTCATCTGGAGATAAACTGTAATAGCGGGCAATCTCCAGGTGCCCTGGAGGTTGGTAACCCTGGTACCCAATGCAGGAAGGGCTGCCTGGGCAAACTGTTCCACGATCCAGGTTAAAACTGTTGTAAACATTCCAAAAGGTACAAGCTCTCCCTGCACATCGGGGATTTCTTCTTGGGCCAACAGGCTCATGTTGAAATGGTGGTCCCACAGGTGGAACGGTTACATGCCTAGTGAAGACCGCTGTGAGAAGCAAGAACCCTGACTCTTCCTTCCCCACTCCAGACCTGTGCGCTTGGATATCTAGTACAGAAGCCCTGGGGGAATGACTTCACCTCCAACATGGGCATCTGCTACAGTCTTCAGGGATTCCTGGGGTAAGGGAGGGAGTGCTAAATGGGTTTGTACTTTGTATGATGCATCTGTCTATATGTCAGTGGCACCTGGAATTATAAAGGGGCGTTCAACCTCCAGGCGGTAAACCAAAAAAGGGGATCACAGTTATAGGAAATTGTATCAAAGAAACACTGTGATAAAAATGACAAGAACATTTAATAATTCCTATGAACATCAATTTGTATATAATTTAAAACTTGTACAGTATTGAAAGTGTTAGAATACACAAACCCGCCACATCAATAAACACTAAATTTGCACACATCTGAGCCCCAGTACTGGAATATATGATAACCCAAGAAAAACTTCTTTCTAAACAGATATACCATAAATGGCTATACCTCTGACCCACAACTGACATGGAAGGTTAAATCAACCACAACACTAGTTAATTAAACCTGTTATTAGCAAACAATACATAGACATGTTAAGTATAGTACAGGGTGCTCTCAGGCATTATCACATAAGGAGCTGCGGTGGCTCAAGTGGTTAAGACGCTGAACTGCAGGCTGTGGAAGGTCGGTAGTTCAGCAGTTCGAGACCTAAGTGTGCCGCATGATGGAGTGAGCTCCCATCTCTAGTTCCAGTTCCTGCCAGCCTAGCAGTTCAAAAGCAAGAAATTGCAAGTAGAGAAATAGGTACCACTTCAGTGGGAAGGGAACAGCGTTCCGTGCACCCTGGTGTTTAGTCATGCCGGCCACATGACCACGGAAACGTCTTCAGACAGCGCTGGCTCTTTGGCTTTGAAACAGAGATGAGCACTGTAACCCTAGAGTCGGATTCGACTGGCTTTCGAGCAAGGGAATCTTTACCTTTTTATTATCACATAATATACTCCTTATGTTCTAAACTACTTTGTTTTACTAAACACTCAACTCTTGTTGTATAATGTTATGATTTACCCTACATTGTAAAGCGGATTATATTCTCAATAAAGCTTAATTTATATATATATAAAAAAGAAAATCTTAGAATTTCCTTAGCAATATTTTAAAAGTTTGAAATGATATACAAATTGATGTTCGTGGGAATTATTAAATGTTATTGTCAGATTTATCACAGTCTTTCCTTGTTTGGTACGACCTCTAGGTCGTAGCTGGAGATCTCCCATTATTACGACTGACCTCCAGGATGTTAAGATACAGAGGCAGGTCAAAAGTAGCAGAATATTTAATTTCCAGATTAAGCGGGGAGCATTTTCGTCTGGCATCCTTTTGAAGAGTGTCCCAGTCATGTTTAGCCAGCTTCTCTGTAAATAAGGTTTGCCATCTTTTAGTTAGATTCTTTGGCTATCCAGTTCATCTGTTTTTGTATCTACGGCTTCATTCCGTTTTGACCAGCAGCACTCATATTTGATTGCACGCTGTAATGAGTTTCCAACAGCCCAGATGAAGGGCCATTTTTGTCGGAACAGCTTCAGACCAGTGCTATTGTGACTGCACTCTAAAAGAACTTGACTCTCCATCTCACAAATTTCTTCTATTGTCCAAAACACACAACAGCAAGACAGAAATTCCTTAGAAAATGGATGCTGACGTATTCGGGCTTTTCAGATACTACAAGACTAAGACTACTCTTGAACAGACTCTGCAAAAACTGTATAGTAGACATGGGCCCCGGAGCGAACTACCGCGTGGCCGCCAGATCAAACGTCTCACCGACGTCATACGTCAATCCTGTGGCGCGGCAAAGTTTTTACGGCGCATCTTCGGCGGGAAGCCTCGGGTTCGCCACGGGAGCTCTATGCTTCCCAGATGTTGCGGTTTGATCACGCCCGGAAAATCCGCCTATCTTCCGTCTCTGTAGCATGGCTAATGCTCCGTGTGACCGCAGCCATGGTGAATTTCTTCTGTTTTACTGTGTTTTTAAACTCTTAAATTTTACAGTGCTTGGCCATCAGGCTATTAAACCTAAATAAACTTGAACTGATCTCCAGGAGAGAGAGATCAGTTCCCTTGGAGAAAATGGTCACTTCAGAGGTTGGACTCTATGGCATTATAGATCTTTAAAACCCCTCCCCTCCCCAAACCTCGCCTTTCTCAGGCTCCACCCCCCATATCTCCAGGTTCTTCCCAACCAATGTTCCCTCTAAGCTGCGGAGTCTCATGAGCAAAAGTTCTACTTTGTGAGCTACAGGCATTAAAGTTGTGAGCGAGCGATTTGCCTGCTGCATAAATTAGCTTGCTCTGGAGCCCTTTCCTGAGCTAAGACAAAAATGTGTGAGCCAGAGGCTAAAAAACTGTGAGCTAGCTCACACTAACTCAGCTTAGAGGGAACAGTGTTCCCAACCCTGAACCGACAACTCTATCGCCCACAGACCTTTGGGTAGAAATCCTCAGAAGCCTGCAAGTGAGACCTTCTCCCTGGACCATATTACAGTCAAAATGATTCTCAGGGTTGGGAAATACCTAGAGATTTTGTGGGTGGAGCCTGGGGACAGCAGAGTTTGGGGAGGGGAGGGGCCTCAGCGGGGCATAATGGCCATAGAGTCCACCCTCCAGAGCAGCCATTTTCTCCAGGGGACCTGATCTCTGTGATTTGGAGAGCAATTGTAATAGCAGAAGATCTCCAGGTTCTCCCTGGAGGTTGGGAAACCTAGTGGAACCCCACAAGTCAAGCTCTCCCTCTGTGTGTGTGTGTGTGTGTGTGTGTGTGTGTGAGAGAGAGAGAGAGAGAGAGAGAGAGAGGTACCCTCTCACCTCTTCAGGGATCCCTTCCACACAGCTAGAGCCCCAATGGAAAAAGCCTGAGTTCTAGTTGATGGCAGACAGACCACCCTAAGTGGTCGGATAGCTGACAGGATGGCTGACTGATGACTGCAGCTGGCGTGCATAAGTGTCTCAAGAAAGAAGGGTCTTCATCAGTTTAATTTATAAGAATATTATTTCTGTGATTTTTCCCCCCTTGAAATGTGAGAGTTCTTACCTCCTAGACTATATGAGATATTTGTTGTACTGCCAGCCTTTATGGGAGATATTTTGCATATGAATAATGGAATGGCTATGGATGAAGGAAGGAAGGAAAGTCCTTACAAATGATACTCTCCTCAGCGATGTTTTTAGGGGTCATATCTAAATATTGCATCCTCACAAATGGATTGCATTTAAAAGCCTAATAGAACTCTGAGCTGCATTAGGGTGCATCTGTTCTGCGTGCCGGGGTTTATTTCAAAAACATTTAAACTGTGCTTGTCAAGTAAATTACATAGGCAAGTAATACAACTGACAAGTACATTGGTAGGAGTACAGTCTGAACTGCTTGGAATGTTAAGCACTCTCATTTATAGTATCCGTGAAATAAGTTTTTAATGGAAAACATCAAACTTCTCCTTGTGAAAGGTTTAGCTGTCTTAAAGCTGCTTTCCTGACTTCTGTCAAAAACTCCTTGATGGAAACATGGATGCCTGGTTCTTCTTCTTGCCTGGATTTGTCTACATAGTTACAATAGGTTATTTCCATCCTTTGGTATTTATACTGCTTTCTATTCTGCAATACATGACTAAGAAGAAAAATCTGACAGGCCAAGAAGTGGAATATAGGCCTCATAATCACAAAGGCCTCAGAATCAGGAAGGAAGGGGGCTTCCAGCACTTCCTCCTCCTGCCGACTCCATCACTCACAGCCTCTGGAGCATAGTTGAGGGGTTCTCAATGGCCCTGCACAGATGCTTTTAAGGACAGTCTAACGGGTTACGCATGCCCTCTGGTGGTACCTCTCCTTCTGTGTGGATTCCTCTTCCTATGAGAGGCAGATAGCAAGTGAGTGGCTGAGACCAAGACCCACCTCGCCTCGAAGACTTTCCAAGCTGCTGCTTATCAACTGTTTCAATAGCATTGGCTTTTTAAAGAGACACGTTTCCCTGGAGCAAACCACTGGCAGTAAGCTCTTTGCCCCAGACACTCAAAAAAAGAGAGAGAGAGAGAGAGTGAGAGAGAGAGAGAGAGCGCGAGAGAGCACACTCCTGCACCAGTTGTACAGAAGCAGGTGAAGGTTTCTTCCATGGGGGTGTGTCAGTAAAGCTCTTCTCTACAGATCCTTTTGTTTTCTTCTGCTGCACTAATGTTTAACATTTCTCTTTAAAAGAGATTTCGGTCATTCCTGCCCTGGAGTGATAAAGCGGAGAAGTACTATTAAGAACATTAAGTCACAGTTTTAAAGTTCACAGAATGGTGTTGACATGGGGGGTGGGGTGGGCAGTGCTCCCTCATCATTGGTGGTCATTCCAGGAGATATCCAGGCTCCACCTGGAGGTTCGCAGCCAAACACTACCTTTTGCAGTTTCCAGTTGTGTGGTTCTCTCTGCAGAATTCCACAGGTGCAGACTAAATCTCCTGCTGTATAACTGCTTTCTTCCTCCACGTTGCCTGCCTGCATCTCTTATGTCTCTCTCTGTTTTGGTCCTGTGACATTGTAGTAACCTATAAGGGTGCTGGCTAGGGCTAGGGAGACCTTGCCCAACTCGGAAATAATAGGAAAGCCTTCACATGACCACGGAAACGTCTTCGGACAGCGCTGGCTCTTCGGCTTTGAAACGGAGATGAGCACCGCAACCCTAGAGTCGGATTCGACTGGCTTTCGAGCAAGGGAACCTTTACCTTTACTTTATTACCTTGTAAGGAACTGAAAAGGGATTCTCAGCAGTGGTTCTTTGTTCCTGAGGAAGGACCAGAGATCTGAAACACCGAAAAATTACCTGGGAAAAGAGTTGGACTTTCTATATATAATTCTGCATATTTACTCTTTGGCCTCTGTATTTTCCTATGATGGATTGTATGGGCGTATCGACTTCATATAATAGATACATTACACTTTAAATGAAGTCTCCTTTATGAATATGTTGCGGGAAATATAGCACAAAGTTGTTTTGCTAGGTTTTTTGGTCACTTTTTACCGTGTGCTGCTGTACCTTTGTTGTTGTATCTCTCTCTCCCCCACCATGATCCTAAAAGCAAGCACATGTTGGGCAGGGAGGTCAAATGGGACCAGAGCCCTTCAGGAAGTGTTGAAGCAGGAGATGCTATTGACCTTGCTTGCTCGGTTCTCCAGGCACCTTCTTTGCTTGTGATTCTGGCTCTTTCCTGCCAGGGACTTTTCCAATTTACAATTTAGGCGGTGGCTCAAGTGGTTAAGATGCTGAACTGCAGGCTGTGGAAGGTCAGTAGTTCAGCAGTTCAAGACCCGGGTGCCGCAAGACAGGGTGAGCTCCTGTCTCTAGTTCCAGCTCCTGCCAACCTAGCAGTTCGAAAGCAAGAAATTGCAAGTAGATAAATAGGGACCACTTCGGTGGGAAGGTAACAGCGTTCCGTGCGCCTTGGTATTTTGTCATGCCGGCCACATGACCACGGAAACGTCTTCGGACAGTGCTGGCTCTTCGGCTTTGAAACGGAGATGAGCACCGCAACCCTAGAGTCGGATTCGACTGGCTTTCGAGCAAGGGAACCTTTACCTTTACCTTTTACAGGTCCTGTCAGGGAGCATGCAGAAATGAAGGCTTGCAATGACTCTTGGCTGCAACTGATGCCTCCCTCTAGGCAGCATGCCTCCTTGTCAATATATTTCCCCTTCTCCCCCATTCCAGTTTTCATCTTTATTATTCAAAATTAATAAATATAGGCATGCCACACATTCCATCCAGATACTGTAAACAAAAGACTCACAGGTACCATCCTGGTAGCAGTCATTTTTGCATCAAGAATATATTGGGCGCTTTCACACATGCTAAATAATGCCATTTCAATCCACTTCAGCGACCGTTTGTAAGTGGATTTTTCCATTTCAGGCAGTAAAATCCAGTTGCAAAGTGCATTGAGAGTGGTTTAAAAGTGCATTATTCAGACTGGACCGAATGCAAGCTCTGTCTAGGACAGTGGACAGCACCCTACGTAGATGCCTCTGGGAAGTCCACAGGAGGAAGTCCATAAGTAAGACATGAAGGCAGTAGAAGAAAATGAAGAAGAAGAAGAAGAAGAAGAGATTGGATTTATATCCCACCCTTCACTCCCCAAAGGTGTCTCAGAGTGACTTACAAACTCCTTTCCCTTCCTCTCCCCACAACAGACACCCTGTGAGGTAGGTGGAGCTGAGAGAACTCTGACAGAGACTGCTCTTTTTCAAGAACAGCTCTGCCAGAACTATGGCGTGCCCAAGGTCATCCAGCAGCTGCAAGTGGAGGAGTGGGGAATCAAACCCGGTTCTCCCAGATTAGAGTCCGCGCACTTAACCACGACACCAAACTGGCATTTCTCTGGTCTGCTTCTGAACATGGTGGCTCCACTTAGTTCTCATAACTCATAACAACCCAACCATCAGTTAATGTGTCTAATCCATTTGAAAAGGTACCTAAGCGATGACCATCTCCACATCTTGTGGCAGTGAATTCCATGAGCTAATTGCACACTGTCTGACATTTGATCTCACTGAGTGAGGAGCAGAACCCAGTGGGGGGAGCGAAGGTCCAGAATGAGAATGAGAAGCAATTAGAAAAGAGCCCTTCTTTCCATGGGACTGGAGTGTCTAAAGTAGGGATCCCCAACAGTATTGAGCCTGTGGGCACCTTTGGAATTCTGACACCGCATGGTGGGTGCAGACATAAAGTGGATGCCACAAAATGGCTGCTGCAGCTTACCTTTAGCGACTGGTAAGGATCCTGGTGCTGTAGTGGCATCTGCTGTCCGTGCAAGGTTTTTAGAAGTCTGCACAGCCGATGAAGTCTCCAGTAGCCAGTAGGGCTGCTGTCCCCTCGATGGGGGCAGGGTTTTCCCCATTTTCTGGGGCCCCAATCTGCCGCTGGCTAGCTGGCTGGTGAGGGGAGCCCCGCCCCGCCCAACATGCCCACATCACCCAGAGGGGATGTCATTGTGCCAGGCACATTGTGCGGGGGTGCTCTATCATTTGGGTAAAGACTATAGAGTTTTTAACCCAAATGCTAGAGCATCCCCTGAACGATGTGCCCGGTGCAATGATATAACTTCTGGGTGATGTCATTGCAGCGTGCACGCAGAAGACCCCGAGAGCCAGGCTGGAGCCAGGGCCGGCTCCAGGTTATTTTGCACCCTAGGCGAGGATCCCTTATCCCCCCCCCCGGTGCGCCCACCAATTTTCAAAAATAAATGCATTTTAGGAAGAATGAAAAACACAAATAATCAAGAAACTCCCAGAGTACGGGGCCAGGTGCAGTTTGGTGCCCCTAAGGGCCCAAACTGGTATTTCTCTGGAGTCTGCTTCTGAACATGGTGGCTCCGCTTGGTTCTCATAACTCATAACAGCCCTACCATCAGTGAATGTGTCTAATCCATTTGAAAAGGCACCTAAGCGATGACCATCTCCACATCTTGTGGCAGTGAGTTCCGTGAGTGAATTGTACACTGTCTGACATTTGATCTCACTGAGTGAGAAGCAGAACCCAGTGGGGGAAGCGAAGGTCCAGAATGAGAATGAGAAGCAATTAGAAAAGAGCCCTTCTTTCCATGGGACTGGAGTGTCTAAAGTAAGGATCCCCAACAGTGTTGAGCCTGTGGGCACCTTTGGAATTCTGACACCGCATGGTGGGTGCAGACATAAAATGGATGCCACAAAATGGCTGCTGCATGCTCTGGAGCCAGTCATAAAAATGGCGGCTGCAGCTTACCTTCAGTGACTGGTAAAGATCCTGGTGCTGTAGTGGCATCTGCTGTCCGTGCGAGGTTTTTAAGTCTCCGGTAGCCAGTAGGGTTGCCGTCCCCTCGATGGGGGCGGCGGGTGGGGTTTCCCCCATTTTCTGGGCCCCTAAACTGCCGCTGGCTAGCTGGCTGGCGAGGGGAGCCCCACCACGCCCAACGTGCCCACATCACGCAGAGGCACATTGTGCGGGGGTGCTCTATCATTTGGGTAAAGACTATAGAGTTTTTAACCCAAATACTAGCGCATCCCCTGAACGATGTGCCCGGTGCAATGATATCACTTCTGGGTGATGTCATTGCAGCATGCGTGCAGAAGACCCTGGGAGCCAGGCTGGAGCCAGGGCCGGCTCCAGCTTATTTTGCACCCTCGGCGAGGATCCCTTATGCCCCTCCGGGAGCCCACCAATTTTCAAAAATAAATGCATTTTAGGAAGAATGAAAAACACAAATAATCAAGAAACTCCCAGAGTACGGGGCCAGGTGCAGTTTGGTGCCCCTAAGGGCCATCCCGCTCTAGGCGATCACCTAGTTCGCCTAGTGAGTGAGCCAGCCCTGGCTGGAGCCCCCCCACCGGGACGCAGGTAAGAACCTGGCAACCCTAGTAGCCAGCTGGAAGCCTCGCTAGGCAAAAGCCCCATCTGGCCCCACCCACTTTCAAAAAACCCTTGGTGGGCACCAGGAATGGTGTCAGTGGGTGACACGATGCCCACGAGCACCACACTGGGGAGCCCTGGTCTAAAGAGTCACAGACCCAGTGTGGTAGCCTAGTGTTGGCTCAGCAGCTCCTCTCCACTTCTCTTTGACAGGGGATCTCACCTGCTCATACCAGCCTTCCTTTTGCTCTTTTGCTTTGTGGATGCTCTAGTGATCTTTACAACTTCCAGCAGGAGTTGCCTGCGGGCAATCTGTTTAAAGCACCAGCTGATGGGGGTAATCACTGGAGCACAGACAGCATTAGCGGCAAAGGGTTTCGGAAGGGGAATTAAACGGAAAGTGGATGTGGCAGAAGAACACGGGAAATTAGCAGCTGAGGATGAATATCTGCGATCAAATCAAAGGCGGGCACGGGATGCGTTTCTGCACCCTTCCCCCCACATTGCTCCCTCTTCCTTGACAGACCTAGGATTATATTGCAGCTTTAAACACAGCCCAGGTAAACCTTGGGGAGTATCCAGCTTGAGTCAAAGGCAATGGATGACCCCAATCCACTAATGCAGAGTCTCTGCTTGCACCTTTCCCCATATGAACACTTTGACTGTGTGCCGCTAACATGTACCTTTATTGTGCCCAGCACGGTGACTATGGCTTACCACTTTGGTTTGTGGCATATTATATAAAATTTACCCTTTAGATCTTTGGGTATTGCGAGGGAATTCTCTGACTTCCCAAGAGAAAGCAGGAGATAACAGAGGCCAAACTGATTCAGTAACAAAGGAATATCATCTAAATCTGGATGTTGTTGGTCCCATTCGTCTTTATTTCCTTTATGCTATGCTTCAGGCTCACAGACCAATGGGTCATAAGCAAACAAGTTTGAAGGTCCATATGGTACAGAAGAATACAATCCAAAAATACAGAAAATGCATAATGATTTACGCTTGATATTATATATCCTTACCAGGTCCAGAATCCTTAGAGCTAAATGTTGGAAATCAGATAAAATACCAAGTAGAGAAGAATTAATTATAAAAATGATGGAAATAAAAGAAATGGATAAAGTAAGCATGATATTGTTGGGAAAGGACGAAAACGTGTTTAAAAAAAGATGGCAGAAAGTAGATAGATGGTTGGAAAAAAATGTGTAAAGGAAACTCCAAAATATGATGTAAATGAATATACCTTTGTGTTATTTTTTTTTTGTTATGGAAAAAAGTTAAATAAACTAATTTAAAAAAAACACACAAAAATACAGAAAATAACCAAGCAACCAGAAATACAAAGTACAAGGAATAAAATATACCATTACCGATAAAAGTCATTAAAAACCATTGTTAAAAATGTTGCCACAGCAAGAGTTACGCTTGCCACAGCAATACTTACGTCTAATCCGTATAGAACCAGAGGCAATCAGGCCTCCTGTGACATTCTGCCGGGCACCTGATTGCACTCCACCCTCCTGGCACTGCTTGCCCTCCGGCTTCTGGCCCACAGATGAGGGGATGCTGGTGGAATTAAGACCTAAAAGAAGCATTCTCCTGGGAAAGCGTAGCATCTATTATGATGAGCTCAGCCATTTCCACTCATCCATTAGTGCCAACGGGAACAATAATGATAATAATGATAATAATGATAATAATGATAATAATGATGATGATGAGGAGGCTACTTGCAATTTCTTGCTTTCGAACTGCTAGGTTGGCAGGAGCTGGAACTAGAGACGGGAGCTCACCCCGTCTTGCGGCACCCGGGTCTTGAACTGCTGAACTACTGACCTTCCACAGCCTGCAGTTCAGCGTCTTAACCACTTGAGCCACCGCAGCTCCATCAGAGCGGCTTACAAACTCCTTTTCCCTTCCCCTCCCCACAACAGATACCCTGTGAGGTAGGTGGGGCTGAGAGAGTTCTGACAGAAACTGCCCTTTTTTCAAGAACAGCCCAAGGTCATCCAGCCAGGTGCAAGTGGAGGAGTGGGGAATCAAACCCGGTTCTCCCAGATTAGAGTCCGCACACTTAACCACTACACCAAACTGGCTCTCCGACGGACTCACTGACGGACTCAAGATCTGTTCATGAGGTTTGGCAGGAAGAAGCCATGTACATGTGCTGCGGGGTGGATGTTCATCCTGCTCTCCCCCATCACACTCGATGCATTGAATCTGCATTGGGCATCCATGTGTACACCTCTACGCACAATGCACCCAAGTGATCCTTCCAGGACTGGGTGTGGTTGTTTTTTTGAGCCAGTATTGCAGTGTGAGGACTTAGACCAGAGAGGTCTTGGGTTCAGAGCTTCACAATGAAGCTCAGTGGGGGGGAAGGTCTTCAACAGCTCATTGTTTCTTCCCATAACATCTCTCCCAAAGTTATCATGAGCTTGACATGGGGTATGCGCTTGATCGCCTTGAACACCTCGAAGAAATGAATGAACAATGAGGGATACACAAGCAGGGAACATAAGAACATAAGAGATGCCAATGTTGGATTAGGCCAAAGGCCCATCCAGTCCAACACTCTGTGTCACACACCCTGAACACCTTGAAGAAATGAATGAACAATGAGGGATATACAAGCAGGGATGTGCACTTGGATAAAGGTAAAGGTAAAGGTAAAGGTTCCCTTGCTCGAAAGCCAGTTGAATCCCACTCTAGGGTTGCGGTGCTCATCTCCGTTTCAAAGCCGAAGAGCCAGCGCTGTCCGAAGACGTTTCCGTGGTCATGTGGCCGGCATGACTAAACACCAAGGCGCACGGCACGCTGTTCCCTTCCCACCGAAGTGGTAGCTATTTATCTACTTGCAATTTCTTGCTTTCGAACTGCTAGGATGGTTTTATTGTGTTTTAAATATGTTATTTATTATATGTTTGGTCTTGAACCGCTGAACTACTGACCTTCCACAGCCTGCAGTTCAGTGTCATAACCACTTGAGCCACCGCAGCTCCTGAGGAACTGATCTCTGTTGGATACAACTGGTCTAAATACATATCTGAAAAAACACTTTAATGGTATTTTCTAGATGTATTCAGGTCTCTAGATAGTATCTGGGATTTTCCAGGATGGCAGGAAATGGGTCCCGAAACTTGGGGATTATGTAAAGGGCAGGCACCAGCAGCTTTGCTGCAATGTTGGTGTAATTTGCTAAAAATAAACACACAAAAAACAGCTCTTCCAACCCTCCAGAAAGATTCCTATAGAGAATAATGGAGCCAAATAATATTGGAAACCCAGAAAAACTTGGATCTGAATACCAAACAAAAATTTGCAACCCAGATGACCGAGAGTACTGATGTTTTTCAGCTCCCTGATATCTGGATCTGAAAAATACTTAATTTCCCCCCCTCAAGGTGCACATCCCTATACACAAGTACAGATTTCCACGTGCTATGTTGCTTGGGGGGAAGTGTATGCCTCCCTCCCTCCACCCCTCCCTCCACCAGCAGGAGTTCTGCAAACCAGCCTTTGGATTCAGGACCACTGCTGTCGGTTCCTAATGAGATGTGGGCAGGAAGAAGGTGTTTACTTCACGATTTCCAAATGTGTTGGAGGAGAATGGAAATAGATTTGAAATGGATCTCATTTGCACATCAGAAGCATCTTCTGTGGCCAAGTGGGCTATTAGGCATAAAGATTAGGCAGATGGGGAGAAACACAGCGGGGGGCGTAGTGGCCCGGACAGGACGTCAAGGACTTGCTTTCAGTCCTGGAGGGAGAGGCGAAGCTTTATCCAGCTGGGGCCTGGCAGTTTCCTGGAATTGCAGCTGATCGTCAGACTACAGAGATCGGCTCCCCCTGGAGAAAAATGGCTGCTTTGGAGGGTGGGCTCTGCGGCATTGTGCTCCACTGAGGTCCCTCCCAAAACCGGACCCTCCCCAGGCTCCCCTCACCAGTTTGGTGTAGTGGTTAAGTGCGCGGACTCTAATCTGGGAGAACCGGGTTTGATTCCCCACTCCTCCACTTGCACCTGCTGGATGACCTTGGGCAAGCCATAACTCTGGCACAGCTGTTCTTGAAAAAGAGCAGTTTCTGTCAAGAGCTCTCTCAGCCCCACCCACCTCACAGGGTGTCTGTTGTGGGGAGGGGAAGGGAAAGCGGTTTGTAAGCCGCTCTGAGACTCCAAGTGAAGGGCGGGGTATAAATCCAATCTCTTCTTCTTCTTACCAAATACCAACAAGGAACACCAGCTCTACCTCTTCGTCTGAGGGGCAGTAAGGATAAAGGAAGCCAGGGAGGGGATGCCCTTGCCTCTAAGCACTCTGAAACTCTTGCAGCTCTTTTCCTGAAGCATCCCTGGGCAATGCAGAGCAGTCAGTTTGGTGTCGTGGTTAAATGCGCGGACTCTAATCTGGGAGAACTGGGTTTGATTCCCCACTCCTCCACATGCAGCTGCTAGTGTGACCTTGGGTCAGTCACGTGGCCTTGGGTCAGTCGCAAGTTCTTTCCGAGCTTTTCTCTGAAGAGCAGTTTCTGTCAAGAGTTCTCTCAGCCCCACCTACCTCACAGGCAATGCTCCCTCTAAGGTGTGGAGACTTGTGAGCAAAAATTCTACTTTGTGAGTTACTGGCATTAAAGGGGTGAGCGAGCCATTTGGCTACTGCCTACATTTGTTTGCTCTAGAGCCATCCTTCCTGAGCTAAGATAAAAATGTGTGAGCCTACATCCGTGATCACATAAAGGCATCCTCCGTTCTTTGCAAAGTTGCCAGGAGCTGGTCGCACTGCTCTTGTGCCACTTGGGCCGAGGTCCCCGCAGGTTCTCCAGGCCTTGCTCCCATGGCATTGCAGAGGGAACATAGGCTCAAATCTGTAGTTTGTCAGCCCAGTCCTATGGCCCTCGTTGTACCAGCGGCTGCCACCCCGGGTGTGTGCGCACACAAATGTTTCGCAGTTGTGAGCCTATGTTCGCTCTGCAATGCCATGGGAGCAAGGCCTGGAGAACCTGCCGGGGACCTCGGCCCAAGTGGCACAAGAGCAGTGCGACCAGCTCCTGACAACTTTGCAAAGAATGGAGGATGCCTTCTGTGATCATGGATGGAGGAAGAAGGGGGAAGGAGGAGGAGGAGGAGGAGGGAAGCAGGCCTAAGCAGGTCTACTCAAAAGCAAGCACCCTCTTTTTCACTGGCATTTAGCCACAGGACAATGTCCACTGGATCACAGCCTCTGAGCGGGGAGCGGGCAGGATCCTTCCCCTGTGCATCTTTCATAAGGGGGGGGGGAGAAAAGAAGCCAAACTTTCATCCAGACTAGACCTGGGGCCTGGCTTGGCTGTCATGTTTGTTGTTGTTGTTGTTTGAACATTTTATTTTACTTTATTTGACATATTTCCATTCTGATTTCCTGCAGAGCTCAAAGCAGCTAAGAACATAAGAACATAAGAGATGCCAATGTTGGATCAGGCCAAAGGCCCATCCAGCCCAACACTCTGTGTCACACAGTGGCCAGAAATACCAGGTGCCATCAGGAGGTCCACCAGTGGGACCAGGACATTAGAAGCCCTCCCACTGTTGACCCCCCCAAGCACCAAGAGTACAGAGCATCACTTGCCCCAGAGCCCCTATCTATACCTTGTGGCTAATAGCCACGGATGGACTTCTGCTCCACATGTTTACCTAGTTCCTTCTTATAAGAACATAACAGAAGCCAGTGTTGGATCAGGCCAGTGGCCCATCCAGTCCTAAGAACATCAGAGATGCCAATGTTGGATCAGGCCAAAGGCCCATCCAGTCCAACACTCTGTGTCACACAGTGGCCAGAAATACCAGTGCCATCAGGAGGTCCACCAGTGGGGCCAGGACATTAGAAGCCCTCCCACTGTTGACCCCCCCAAGCACCAAGAAGATCACTTGCCCCAGAGTCCCATCACTTGCCCCAGAGTCCCTATCTATACCTTGTGGCTAATAGCCACTGATGGAAACAACCTTAAAGCAGGTCCACTCAGAACAATAGATGTCATGTGCCACCCGCTAGCAATGGCTAAAAGGGGTTATAGCTGGGGTTGCCATCCTTCAGGTAGGGCCTGGAGATCTCCTGGAATGACATCCAAACCCCCCCAGGGTTGCCATCCTTCAGGTAGGGCCTGGAGATCTCCTGGAATGCCATCCAAACCCCCCCAGGGTTGCCATCCTTCAGGTAGGGCCTGGAGATCTCCTGGAATGACATCCAACCCCCCCCCCCCAGGCTACAGAGATCAGTTCCTCAGGAGAAACCTTGGAGATGGGACTTGATGCCATTATACCTCACTGAGCTTCCTCCCCTCCTTAGACTCGAACTCAAAACCTCCAGGAAATTCCCAACTCAGAGTTGGCAACCCGAGGGAGTGCAGTGACAGTAAAAACCAGCCAATCAGCCAGAGACAACATCAGGCAGACAATGAGCAGGAAAGCGCCCAGCATCGACGGACCGCCCTGCAGAAAAGCAAATGCCTCACGTGCCTTCCAGCAGGCTGCCAATGAGGTGCCCTTTGCACCTTTTCAGGAGGCCTTTTCCACAGTGGGGAGGGCAGTGCTGGAGGGTGAGCCACAGATGTATGGAAAGGTGGGCAAGCAGCAGTGTCTGTGATGCACGCAGCTGAAGGCGCAGGTTCATGTAGGGACAGGCAGCCCCTTAGGGAGGACAGCCTCTGAACCTAGCACCTGATTGCACCAAGAGAGCCAAGCAAAGCCCTGGGAAGGTAAGCATCATTTCAGGGTGGTCTCTGCAGAACATTCCCAGGCAGATGGACAGGGGGACAGCCCAACAGCCCCTGTACGATCTCACAGCCCCATGACTAGCGCTGAGATCGAAGCCTGGGCTTCCAAAAGAGGCTGGCGCGAGCATGCCAGGAGAGCCCTCGTGTGCGGCTTGCCCATCCAGCCAGGCTCTCAGAAGCCCTGAAGTGGGTTCTGGGCAGCCTCCGCTGCCGGCCCTCCAGCGCAGCCCCTGCCTGGGCAACAATGTCCCACTTAACCAGCACAAAAAGAGTTTAACTCCTCCAATATTAAACAGCCGCTGAAATATTAATCGGAAAAGTTGTTCTGGCTGTTTGAGCGAGTGTGGAAGGAGCCGGAGGAAACCCCCCCCCACCTCGGTCGTGTTTTTACGCCAACACATTCAAGATGGTTTTGCAAATATTAATAGGACAGCCAATAAAGCCATCAGAAATATCCAACCATCCATTAAAAACACAGCATTTATCGCAATGCGATACAAATGAGAAAAGCCGCCACCTCCAGCTGTAGCCATACGTTATGGACGAGGGCTTGATGTGTAAATGCAACATGCTGCCTCCGGGGACCCACATTTCTGAATATGAGCATAGACCCACACCGGCCTCCTCTATAATGTCAACAGGAAGAGCCATGCATAATATGGTCTCTGCAGAGCTGCTCTTAGATCAGGAGAGAGATCCTCTCCTGTAGAGAGAGTCCAGGGTTCTTTTTGTAGAAAAAGCCCAGCAGGAACTCATTAGCATATTGGGCCACACCCCTGACAGCACAGCTCATTAGCACATTAGGCTGCACCCCCGTGTTATCAGAAGTGTGGTCATCCAGCCACACCCACCTTTTGCTTGTTATTCTGTTTACCTTGTCTGTTGTCAAAACCCAGGGCTTTTTTGTAGCAGGAACTCCTTTGCATGTTAGGCCACACACCCCTAATGTAGCCAATCCGAATGAGTTTCTGCTGTTGGCTGTGGCCTATTATGCTAATGAGTTCCTGCTGGGCGTGGCCAACTTGGGAGCCAGCCGGAACTCCGTTCCTGTGCGTTCCTGCCCAAAAATAGCCCTGAGAGAGACCTTGTGGTGGGGAGATCTCATCCTGCATCCGTGTCTTTTTCTCGTCTGGGGTGAGTGGAGGAGAACAGCACCTGGCAAGACTGGCCTTCGGTTTTTGCCTCCCATAGCATCATGGCGATGCTCAGAGGATACAAAGGGCTCTTCCACATGCTTATTTTTCCTCCCTTGTAAGGTCCTGTTTCATTTGGTTTTCCCCCTGTCCCACATGTGTTTTGCTCCCTTCCCTTCCTCACAACAGACACCCTGTGAGGTAGGTGGGGCTGAGAGACCTTTTTCGAGAACTGTCCTTGAGAGAACAGCTCTGACAGAACTATACCCTGTGAGGTGGGTGGGCCTGAAAGGTCTCTTTCGAGGACTGCTCTTGAGAGAACAGCTCTGTGAGAACTTGTGACTGGCCCAAGGTCATCCAGCAGGAGCAAGCGGAGGAGTGGGGAATCAAACCCAGTTCTCCCAGATTAGAGTCCGTGCTCCTAACCACTACACCAAACTGACTCTCAATTCTTTTATCTCTTTTTAAAATTATTAATAATAAGATAATTAATTAATTGTTAATTAAGTATGTAATTATTATTAATAAAACTATAATATAGCTATATATTATATTCAATAATAATAATAATAATAATAATAATAATAATAATAATAATAATAAGTTAATTATGTAGTCCAGAGATCAGCTGTAATTCTAGAAGATCTCCAGTTCCTATCTGGAGGCAGACAATCCTAACTGTAGCCCAGATGGGAACACAGTAACTGAGACAGCACTCAGCACCCACAAGCAGCCTACGGGTCTGATCCATGGTAATTATTCTCTTCTGCATGGGGTTGCCAACCCTGGATTGGGAAATACCTGGAGATTTGGGGGGTGGAGCCCGGGGAGGGACCCCAGTGGGTTATAATGCCAAAGAGTCCACCCTCCAAGGCAGCTGTTTCCTCCAGGGGAGCTGATCTTTCCTATCTGGAGGCTGTCAATCCTAACTGTAGCCCAGATGGGAGCACAGTAACTGAGACGGCTCTCAGCACCCACAAGCAGCCTACGGGTCTGATCCATGGTAATTATTGCATTCAGTCTCTTCTGCATGGGGTTGCCAACCCTGGATTGGGAAATACCTGGAGATTTGGGGGTGGAGCCCGGGGAGGGACCCCAGTGGGTTATAATGCCAAAGAGTCCACCCTCCAAGGCAACTGTTTCCTCCAGGGGAGCTGATCTCTGTTGCCTGGAAATCAATTCTAATTCCAGCAGCTCTCCAGGCCCCAGCTGGTGGTTGGCAACCCTACTTCTGCAGACTCCCTGTTGTTGTTTTAATGAATTAATCTTTATTGGGTCTTCTTCCTGTGTAGACAAGAGTGCATGATGCAAACACTGGTACAAGAATATACTGACAGGAGGCTTCGGGTTGGTATGGCAAAGGGTATCTAGAAATATTTCACCAATGGCACAGCAGATTTTGAGTTGTGTCAATTGTGGGAAACTGCTGGGTGCTTTCCTGCTGGTTTATTTGTGCTGATGCTGAGCTGTTATTGCCTACTCAGAGAGACTGTCTGTCCCCATGGCTTCTGCCTTTCACAGTGAGAAAATATGCAAACAATTGCAAGGTCTCAGAAGATGCTTTCACCAGGCTTGAAGTCCCGCAGAGAGGATTGGCTCCAAAGAAGGGATAAACCTGCTGTCCATATGCCAGTGGCAATTCAGAAGCCTATCCAGGGAACACATAAAAAGCTGAAGGGATCAGACCATTCTGTGAGTGGCTGTACCCAGACTAGACCTGGCATATGTATCCTCCTCAGGGGATGGAAGAGACTAGAACCCGGAGTTCGGCAGACCAGAAGCTCCATTCTGCTGACTGCCCAAAGGCTGAAGGTCAAATCCCTTTTTTGATCAGTGGAAGTGCTGCAAACTGCACAGCAAACATGCCCTGTACTTTTTGAACACACGGGAAGTCTCCTGCCAAACAAGCTTCAGCTGCTCATGAACAGCTGAACTGCTGGATGAAAAATGGTTCCCTGCTTGTGACTGGCGAACAGAATATGGGAGCGGTGGCGCAGGGAGTATAACACCTGCATTAACATCAACACCTGCATTAACATCTACTCGAGCATCTGTTCGAGTCCCACCGCGGTCAAGGTGAGCTCTCGACCCTTAAGTCCTAGCTCCCGCCCACCCAGCGGTTTGAAAGCCAAGTAACTAGGCTTCGGGCTGGTATGGCAAAGGGTATCTAGAAATATTTCACCAATGGCACAGCAGATTTTGAGTTGTGTCAATTATGGGAAACTGCTGGGTGCTTTCCTGCTGGTTTATTTGTGCTGATGCTGAGCTGTTATTGCCTACTCAGAGAGACTGTCTGTCCCCATGGCTTCTGCCTTTCACAGTGAGAAAATATGCAAACAATTGCAAGGTCTCAGAAGATGCTTTCACCAGGCGAAGTCCCGCAGAGAGGATTGGCTCCAAAGAAGGGATAAACCTGCTGTCCATATGCCAGTGGCAATTCAGAAGCCTATCCAGGGAACACATAAAAAGCTGAAGGGATCAGACCATTCTGTGAGTGGCTGTACCCAGACTAGGCCTGGCATATGTATCTTCCTCAGGGGATGGAAGAGACTAGAACCCGGAGTTCGGCAGACCAGAAGCTCCATTCTGCTGACTGCCCAAAGGCTGAAGGTCAAATCCCTTTTTTGATCAGTGGAAGTGCTGCAAACTGCACAGCAAACATGCCCTGTACTTTTTGAACACACGGGAAGTCTCCTGCCAAACAAGCTTCAGCTGCTCATGAACAGCTGAACTGCTGGATGAAAAATGGTTCCCTGCTTGGGACTGGCGAACAGAATATAACCTGAATTAGCAGGTGTGTGAGCATCCCTAGTTACAAGATTAAACTGAGATCCTTGTAAATCCTGGAGGCTTGCATTCTTAAGATTCTCAGGTTGTGCTCAAGAACTTCAAACTAGACAAAGTCTGGTTGATGAAAGACCTCCTCCACCACACACGATTACCGTTCTTATTGATGCTGAGTGACCCCCCCCTTCAAGTCTTGTATTTCCAGAAACAGGCAATGACTTGGAGCTTTTCTGCATTCTCAGTTTCCTTGCTTGTTAAATACCTGTTTCTTCAGGGTGTGTGTGTCAAATTGACATTACATAGGTTTATAAATCAAGATAGGTAATCGTATTAGTCTTTCTATAGAAGCAGAAAAGAGCAAGAGTCCAGTAGCACCTTAAAGAATAACAAAATTTGTGGTAGGGGATGAGAAAAGAAGTTTGTAAGCTGCTCTGAGACTCTGAGTGAAGGGCAGGGTAGAAATCCAGTCTCCTCCTCTTCTTCTTCTATTTCAGTTCTCCTGGAAAGAATGGCTGTATTGGAAAGTGGACT
>NW_015167640.1:65187-68334 GCF_001447785.1 Gekko japonicus
AGGGCATTATACCCTACCGAGGTTCCTCCCCACCCTAAACCCCACCCTCCCAGGTTCCACCCCCAAATCTCCAGGTGTTTTGGAACCCAGAGTTGGCAACCCAAGCTGTAATAGTTCTGTCTGCAAGTAAAGGTTTACCTGGATGGCCCAGGGTTGCCAGCTCTGGGTTGGGAAATTGTTGTTGTTCAGTCGCAGAGTCGAGTCCGACTCTTCGCGACCCCATGGACCAGCACGCCAGGCCTTCCGGTCTTCCGCCATCCTCTGAAGTTTGCTCAACTTCATGTTCATTGCATCTATGACACTGTCCAACCATCTCATCCTTTGCCGTCCCCGTCTTCTTTGACCTTCAATCTTCCCCAGCATCAGGGTCTTCTCCAGGGAGTGCTCCCTTCTCATTTGGTGGCCAAAGTATTTGAGCTTCAGTTTCATTATCTGGCCTTCCAGGGTTGATTTCTTTTAGGATTGACTGATTTGATCTTCTTGCAGTCCAAGGGACTCTCAAGAGTCTTCTCCAGCACCATAGTTCAAAAGAATCTATTCTTCGGCGCTCGGCCTTCCTTATAGTCCAACTCTCGCAGCCATACATGACGACTGGGAATACCATTGCTTTGACCATACGGACTTTTGTTGGCAGGGTGATGTCTCTACTTTTTATCATGCTGTTTAGGTTCGCCATCGCTTTCCTCCCAAGGAGCAGGTGTCTTTTAATTTCATGGCTACTGTTACTGTCTGCAGTGATCTGGGATCCCAGGAACGTGACATCTGTCACTACTTCCACGACTTACCCTTCTATTTGCCAAGGAGTGATGGGGCCGGATGCCATGATCTTAGTTTTTTTGATGTTGAGCTTCAAGCCCACTTTTGCGCTCTCCTCTTTTACCCTGAGCTAGAGGCTCTTGAGGTCGTATTCACTTTCTGCCATTAGAGTGGTATCGTCTGCATATCTGAGGTTGTTGATCTTTCCCCCAGCAATCTTAATTCCTGCTTGTGATTCATCCAGGCCAGCATTTCGCATGAAGGTTGGGAAATACCTGTAGACTTTTGGGGTTGAACTGGGGAGGGCTGGGTTCAGGGAGGGGAGGGACCTCAGCAGGGTACCAGGCCACAGAGTCCCCCCTCCAAAGCAGCCCTTTCCTCCAGGGGAACTGATCTGGGTCCTCTGGAGATGGATCGTAATAGTGGGAGATCTCCAGGTGTTGCCTGGAGGCTGGCAATCCTATGGATGGCCCAGGGTAACTCGATCTCATTGGACCTCAGATGTTAAGCAGGGTCAGGCCTGCTTAATATTCAGATGGAAGACCAAGAAGAACGTCTTGGGTTGCCATGCAGAGGCAGGCAATGGCAAACCACCTCTGTTCCTTTCTTGCCTTGAAAACCTCCTGGGGTCTCCATAAGCCGACTGTGACTTGATGGCCCTTTGCACCCCCTGCGCAACGCTCCCTCTAAGCTGTGGAGTCTTGCGAGCAAAAATTCTGCTTTGTGAGCTCCTGGCACGAAAGTTGTGAGCGGGCGATTTGGCTGCTGCATAAATCAGTTTGCTCTGGAGCCCCGCCCTTCCTGAGCGGAGACAAAAATGTGTAAGCCGGAGGCTAAAAAACTGTGAGCTAGCTCACACTCACTCAGCTTAGAAGGAACCCTGGCTGTGAGTCAGGCAGACCAGGTGTACAAGCCAAGGCACCGTTTGCAGAGAGGCCAGCCCTGGCTCCTGTGGCCCACATGCTTGCCCTGGTCAAAGCAAGCTTAAATCGGCAGATGCTGGTATATTGCTGGAGACGATGGATTAATGATGCCCCTCCTAGGTCTAGAAAATCAAAACTTGGACCATTCTTGGAAGGACCAGCCTTAGAAAGGAAAGAGCCGAATCAGACCCCAAGAGCCAGAGGATACGCAGGGCAGCCCTGAGGGAGTTTCACTGCAACAGTTTTTGGAAAGGGGCGGGGAGAGAAACGACAGTCACTTCAAAGGTATATAAGGAGACAATGAAAGGATGGCACCGTAATCCATCAAAGCGTATCGCACAAGTCAAAGCTGATCTACATTAAAAATGAGCCATGTAAAATGCATTCGAAAAACAATCGAATGATGGTGGCTAAAAATATAGAAAGGAAAGACAAAAGGCATCCATGATACATCAGTAGCAGGAAACAGCAAGAGGGAGTTCTTTTTAAGGTCTTCCTCAGAGGAAACAGAAGGCCAGGCATGGTGGAGGTGGAGCTTGTCTCAGAAGGGCATCCCGACTTTGTAGGGTTGCAGCCAGGGGTGGGGTGGGGGTGCGTGGAGTTCTCCTGGAATGACCACTACTCTCCAGACAACAGAGATCAGTTCCCCTGGAAGAAACGGCAGCTTCTGAGAGTGGTGGTCTCTGTGGAATTACATCTCCACTGGTCTCCCTCCCTGCCTCAAATGCTACTGTCCCCAAACACTGCCCCTAAATCTCCAGGGATTGCTCAAACTGAAGTTGCCCAGGTCTTAGAAACCATCACTCCTGAGCAGGGGTCATTTCCTGCAGGAGCTCACAGGAGCGGAGCCCCGGCAGTAAAGAGCCCAGGGGGCGGGCACATGCAACAAGCCCCACCCCCTACTCCCAGCAGCCCTCAGTCAGAGCAAGAAGCAGCCAGGTAAACTGCAGAACCTCCCTGGCCCCCTGGTCCAAAACAGTCCAGTGGCACCTTTAAGACCAAGTTTTATTCAGGTACAAGCTCTCCCTCCTCTGCGAGGGCAGATCTGCATGTCCCCCCCCCCAATAGCTAGCAATCCAGAACAGTCCAGTGAAGCCAGAGCGGTGGGTGTTGCCTTCTGACACACTTCCGGTGATGTCAGGGGGTGGGGCATATACAAATAAGCTATGCTAATGAGCTATGCCAATGAGCTCCTGCACCTCTTTTTCTACGAAATGACCCCTGCTCCTGAGACAAAGGGAACAAGCCCCCCCCATGCTCTGAGGGATGGGGAGGGAGATACAAGTGGAGGCGGAGCTTAGGTAAGTCTCTCAAGATTGTGACCCGGTTCCTGAACTGGGGCTCAGGGCCAACTCCGTGCCTTTGTGCTTCGATCAGGGCATGCATTCCCTGCAGGCCTCCATTGCAGGGAAACCTGCGGCAGCTTCCCTCCCTGCCTGCACGAGCACGCTGAGCGGCTGGTCCACTG
>NW_015167640.1:68351-74590 GCF_001447785.1 Gekko japonicus
CAGGATTGGCTACATTAGGGGTGTGTGGCCTAACATGCAAAGGGGTTCCTGCTACAAAAAAAAGCCCTGGGTTTGGACAACAAACAAGGTCAACAGAATAAGAAGCAAAAGGTGGGTGTGGCTGGATGAGCACACTTCTGCAAACATGGGGGTGTGTGGCCTAATATACTAATGAGCTGTGCTGTCAGGGGTGTGTCCTAATAAGCAAATGAATAATAGGCCACACAGCTGTTGGGTGTGGCCTATTATGCTAATGAGTTCCTGCTGGGCTTTTTCTACAAAAAAAAGCCTTGCCTAGAAGCGACCATGACTAAACGGAGGCTATCCTACTTTGGCTGTGATCTGAGAAGACAGAAACGACTGGGAAAGACTATTAGGCTAGGAGAAGTTGAAGGCAGAAGGGAACGAGGAAGACCCAGCAGGAGATGGATGGACTCCACCAAGGGAGACGAGGCCCTCTGCCTGCAAGGCTGGGAAGGAGAGGACGTTCTGGAGGACACTGCTCGAGAGGGTCGCCATGAGTTGGAAGCGACCTGCGGGGACTTCACACGCACACCTTTCCCCTTACCCCATACTGGACCTTCCCCCCCCCACATGAAGAAGAGCTCACCACCAGAAGAAAGGGAAGTGGTACATTTGCCAGCACCCCTAATGAAAAGGGGGAGGGCAACTGAATTTACATAAATTTACATAGAGCCAAGCCAACTGGCACCAGAGTGTGATGGCTGCCAGTGAGACGCAGATTTCTTCCTCTGCCTACAGTCATTTTCGAGGAGGGCCCAGATGGCGTCCCCGTCTGTCAGCCTGTTGGTTTCAGGGACTGGACAGCTGCCAGCCAGGACGCCTCCAGTCAAACGCAGAGAGGCTCTCTCTCTCTCTCTCTCAAGGCAGGGAGCCACCCCCAGCGCAGCCGAGCCATCCCACCCAGCAGCACTTCAGACGCCCCGCCAACCGGGGAAGGGCCATCCTTTGGCAGGGGAGGGTTGCCAATGGGAGGAATAAGGGCATCGCCCTCCCCTGAGGTGCCGCAGGGACACCGGCCAAGATTTACGTCCTGTTGACACCTCGATGGTATGTAGATGGGTGGGCGAGAAAAAGAGGTGGCCACAGCACCGTACCCTCTGGCAAGGAGATTTCCACTACTATGGAAGCAGATAGCTAGCATTGCGGTGTGTGAGTGTGGGTGGGTGAGTGGTGGGGTGCGATTCCAAAGCTATTACCCCTCTTTGCATAGAACATTTGCTCCGACAATGGCTGCTTTTACACACTTTGGATACTGCACTTCCAATGCGATTTAGTGATCGTTTGCAAGTGTATATTCCTGTGTGAGACATGAACACCACATGCAAACCATCGCCGAAGTGCATTGAAAGTGCATCAGCCCAGGCAAGCCCGATCTCGACAGATCTCGGAAGCAAAGCAGGGTCGACTCTGGCAAGTACTTGGATGGGAGACCTCCTTGGAATACCAGAGGCAGGAGGCGGGGGCAGGCTTTACTCACCCACCTCTCTGAATATCCACCAGGCCCCCAGTAGGGGTCAGTCACCAGAGGTCACCATGACTTTCAGGTGCAACACACACACACCTCTCCTGCTTCCCTTGCACTCACCACCAGGTAGGGTCACCAACTTCCATGTGGGGCCTGGAGATCTTCAGGTATTACAGTTGATCTCCAGATGACAGAGATCAGTTCTCTTGGAGAAAATGCTTTGGAGGATGGACTCTTTGGAGAGCCAGCATGGTGTAGTGGTCGAGGGTGGTGGACTCTAATCTGGACTCTGGAGAACCTGCTTTGATTTCTCCCTCCTTCACATGAAGCCGGCTGGGTGACCTTGGGCCAGTCACAGTTCTCTCGGAGCTCTCCCAGCCCCACCTGCCTCACAAGGTGTCTGTTGTGGGAAGAGGAAGTAAAGTAACACAAGGGGCACAGCAATGGATAATCACAAAGACAAACAAAATTGCTGCAGATGTGCATAGAACTCGAACTTCTCGAGTTCTAGCGTTCGTTTCGATACAGTTCTTCATCAAACAAATCTCAGAATCTCAGTTCTTTAATGCTCTTCATACGAATACTTCACAAGAAGGAATTCCTAAATCCAGAAACTTTTCCAAACAGCTTTGGACTAACAATTTTTAACTTCCATCGGACGGTCTGTATCGAAAACTTACGCTAGAACTCGAGAAGTTCGATCTGCGTTTCTGCTCGTCTCGACGTCATCTCGATGGCGCTCTTTGCTGAAAGCAAGAATTAAACACCTTAGAATTCTATTGTTGTTCTATATTATTGCCAACTATTTTCCAATTGTATGCACATCTGCAGCAATTTTGGTTGTCTTTGTGGGAAGAGGAAGGGAAGGGGATTGTAAGCCACTTTGAGACTCCGTCGGGCAGAGAAAAGCGGGGTATAAAAACCAGCCCTTCATCTTCTTCATTGTACCCTGCTGAGGTCCCTCCCCAGGTTCCACCCCCCCAAATCTCCAGGTATTTCCCAACCCAGAGCTCACAACCTTGCCACCAGGGCACTCTTGCCTGGCAATGAAGGCCACCCCAGGATGGGCATCAATTATCCATAGTCTCAGGCAATATACCCACAGGTGCCAATTTAAGCTTGCTTTGACCAGGGCAAGCATGTGGGCCACAGGAGCCGGGGCTGGCCTCTTTGCAAATGATGCCTTGGCTTGTACACCTGGTCTGCCCGACTCACAGCTCCAGGCTTTGACCCGAAGGATGGGACCTGAGGCTGCTCCTGCCTGCAGCTGCTGCTGCTTCTTGCTGCATTCTTTCTCGGGGCCTCTGCGGCTCTGACTCACCCATCCCCAAATTGGCTTTAATTGCTCAGAAGCACTCTTGGCATCTGTGAGTATACCCCCTCCTGGGAGGGAACCATCAAAGCTCTTGTAATTCCTGGAGTGAAGAGCAGAGTGAGACGCCCGCTTTGAGCATGTTTGGAGAGTCAAGGTCTCATCTCCATTCTTGCTCACCTGAATCAATCTGCAGCGAGGACCATGATTCAGAAAATGTGGTAGCTGCAAACTAGCCTTTGCCCTCTGTATACAGGCACAAGGAATCATTTCAGGAGCCTATTGTGCAGATCTGTTTTTAAGTTGTGCATCAGCTCCTGGACAATTAGAGCTCCTTTCTGTACTGAAAGGGAGGGAAACTTAGATCTTTCCCTCACTTGGACAATGCCTTTTCTTTTCTTTTCTTGCTCACAGACGATGGGAACACAGATCTGAATCGCTTTGCAGCTCCCTGTTTCACCTACTTGCTATCTAAGGATGCTCATGAAATTCTCCTCCTCCACATTCCTTCTCAGATTTTTGGATTGCAATTAGAAACAAAAGCCGAATGCCAGTGAGCTGGTGGAATGATTGTCGGGTAGTAGAAAAGATGTGCGCAGAACACCAATCAAGACAATTCTGTTTGGCAGGGAAATGGGCTAACTCTTCTGGGTGGACAATCCCCTTGTCAGATACACAGCTGAGTTTCCCACTCCCTACAGCCAAGGAAAATGCATCCAGACAACAAAGTGCCAGAATAATGATCAAATCAGAAGACTTTCAGCTACTCCTGAATGTCATAGACAGGTCCATCAGTGGTTATTAGCCACAAGCAGACAGGTCCATCAGTGGCTATTAGCCACAAGGTATAGATAGGAACTCTCAGTCTGGGGCAAGTGATGCTCTGTATTCTTGGTGCTTGGGGGGGTCAACAGTGGGAGGGCTTCTAGTGTCCTGGCCCCACTGATGGACCTCCTGATGGCACCTGGTATTTTTGACCACTGTGTGACAGAGTGTTGGACTGGATGGGCCATTGGCCTGATCCAACATTGGCATCTCTGATGTTCTTATGTTCTTACTGTATTCACAAATCAGCGCAGTAAGGGTAAAATCTCAATTAGTAAAATTCTTGCCCTGTTCTTGAAAGAAATGGGAGCTGTGCAGCAGTATGGTTGGGGCCCATGGATAATACCTGCCTGCTCCTGGAATTCACTGCCACAGGAAGTGGTGGCAGCTACAAGCATGGACGGCTTCAAAAGGGAATTAGATAAGCATATGGAGCAGAGGTCCATCAGTGGCTATTAGCCACAAGGTATAGATAGGGACTCTGGGGCAAGTGATGCTCTGTCTTCTTGGTGCTTGGGGGGGGGTCAACAGTGGGAGGACTTCTAATGTCCTGGCCCCACTGGTGGACCTCCTGATGGCACTGGTATTTCTGGCCACTGTGTGACACAGAGTGTTGGGCTGGATGGGCCTCTTATGTTCTTATGTTCTCCCACCCCTCCTCCTGAGTGGCTTCAAAAAACTGCCACCTGAGGTAGCCACATTCATGTGGCCTCATGGTAGGCCAGCCACTGATCTGTGCCTCTCGGACTTTATGGAAACAACAACCCAGAAAAGTGAAACACATAAAGGCAAGTCACGACACAACTCACTTGTACTGTCTCAAAGGAAGCTTCCTCTGCTTGGTGCTGTTTCGGGGGAGAGTTTATCCTGTAAGCATGTGGGCAGTGTGGAATTTCCTGAAATGTTGCTATGACTTGTATCGCAGCAGTAACATTTCCATTCATGCAGTAAGAAAAAGGGTATGTTGAGACAGTGGTATTTTCAGATGATCGGTATTGTTCAATTTGAGCTGCAAAATGGCAAAAATGCCATACATCTCAAGAGTAAATTGTATACTTGGATGTTAGAGGTTTCAGGTGAAGTCCCTGGCATCTCCAGCAAGAGAAGTCTTGGGTGGCAGGACTGGGGGAAGCTCTGGGAGAGCCGCTGCCCTTCAGAGTAGGTAATACTGGCCTAAGAAGGACCAAGGAGTTTCCTCTGGATTGGTCCCCTTGGTTCATGTGGAACCAAGTGTGCGGACTCTAATCTGGGAGAACTGGGTTTGATTTGCCACTCCTCCACTTGCACCTGACTGGATTACCTTGGGCAAGCCATAACTCTGGCACAGCTGTTCTTGAAAAAGAGCAGTTTCTGTCAGAGTTCTCTCAGCCCCACCTACCTCACAGGGTGTCTGTTGTGGGGAGGGGGAAGGGAAAGGAGTTTGTAAGCCGCTCTGAGACACCTTTGGGTAGTGAAGTATAAATCCAATCTCTTCTCCTCTTCTTCTTCTTATGTGGCCTTGGGTCAGTCACAAGTTCTTTCAGAGCTGTTCTCCCAAGAGCAGTTTCTGTCAAGAGCTCTCTCAGCCCCACCTACCTCACAGGGTGTCTGTTGTGGGGAGGGGAAGGGAAAGGAGTTTGTAAACCGCTCTGAGACACCTTTGGGTAGTGAAGGGAGGGGTATAAATCTAATCTCTCCTCTCTCTCTGTTTCTTTCTGTGGAGAACATCTAGGCCGTCTCTGTCCAGACTGCAACTACAGGTGGCCCACAAAGTAGAAGCAACACAACAATAAGCTCCCAGAATGGCAAACATAAAAACTGTCAATATCAAAACAGCCACGAAACCATCCAGTAGCCTACTAGGGGGCATAAAAACTGCAGCCTAAAATAGTATCCACAAAATAGCTGTCAAGATGGTCACAGGCCATAAAAACTACTGTGAAGAAGAAAACCGGGGGAAAGAGATCCTCCTCCCATAGTTTGCACCAGGGGTCATTTCCTGCAGGAGTGCACAGGAGCAGAGCTCCGGCATTAAAGAGACCAGGGGGCGGGCACATGCAACAAGCCCCACCCCCTGCTCCCAGCAGCCCTCAGTCAGAGCAAGAAGCAGCCAGGTAAGCTGCAGAGCTCCCCCCACCCCCCCAGTCCAAAACAGTCCAGTGGCACCTTTAAGACCAAGTTTTATTCAGGTACAAGCTCTCCCTCCTTTGCGAAGACAGATCTGCACATTCCCCCCCCCCCAATAGCTAGCAATCCAAAACAGTCCAGTGAGCCTGAGCGGTGGGTGTTGCCTTCTGACACACTTCCAGTGATGTCAGGGGGTGTGGCATATGCAAATAAGTTATGCTAATGAGCTCCAGCACCTCTTTTTCTACAAAATGACCCCTGGTTTGCAAAGGGTCCCAGGGTCGATTCCAGGTCTCTCCAGTTAGGAGTCAGGCAGTGGGGTTAAGGAAGAGCTCTTCTCTTGGGAGCCCCTGCCCGTTGCCATAGATGATAGTGGGTCAAATGGATGAACAGTCTGATTGAGTCCAGGGTAGATTCGTGTCTGTCTGTGTATGCGTACACTATGGTTGCCTGGTCCCCCCTGGCCACCAGCAGGGGGTTAGGGGGTAGGGTTGCCAGCTTCAGGTT
>NW_015167640.1:74993-81108 GCF_001447785.1 Gekko japonicus
CAGGGTGTCTGTTGTGGGGAGGGGAAGGGAAAGGAGTTTGTAAACCGCTCTGAGACACCTTTGGGTAGTGAAGGGAGGGGTATAAATCTAATCTCTCCTCTCTCTCTGTTTCTTTCTGTGGAGAACATCTAGGCCGTCTCTGTCCAGACTGCAACTACAGGTGGCCCACAAAGTAGAAGCAACGCAACAATAAGCTCCCAGAACGGCAAACATAAAAACTGTCAACATCAAAACAGCCACGAAATTATCCAGTAGCCTACTAGGGGGCATAAAAATTGCAGCCTAAAATAGTATCCACAAAACAGCTATTAAGAAGGTCACAGGCCAAAAAAACTACCGTGAAGAAGAAAACCTTGGGGAAAGAGATCCTCCTCCCATAGTTTGCACAGGGTCCCAGGGTCGACTCCAGGTCTCGTCTCTCCAGTTAGGAGTCAGGCAGTGGGGCGAAGGAAGACCTCTTCTCCTGGGAGCCCCAGCCCGTTGCCATAGATGATAGTGGGTCAAATGGATGAACAGTCTGATTGAGTCCAGGGGAGATTCGTGTCTGTCTGTGTATGCGTACACTATGGTTGCCTGGTCCCCCCTGGCCACCAGCAGGGGGTTAGGGGGTAGGGTTGCCAGCTTCAGGTTTGGAGATTTGGGAGTAGAGCCTAGGGAGGACTGGGACCTCAGCGGGCAATGAGGGATGCCAGCCTCCAGGTGGGGCCTGGGGAACCCCTGGAATTGCAGCTCATCTTCAAACTAAAATGATCAGTAAAAATGGATACTTTGAAGGACGGGCTCTATGGCATTGCACCCCACTGAGGTCCCTGTCCTCCCCAGGCTCCACCCCCAAATCTCCAGGAGTTTTCCAAACTGGATCTAGCAACCCTTCCCCCCCTCCCCCACCGGTGGCTAAGGGGGGATCAACAAGCATTAATTCCAGAACATCCCCAGACCCCGCCTGGAGGCTGGAATCCCTACTGTACACACACACACCCATGTCCTCCACATTGGACTATAAACCTGAGGGCACCCAGCTGTAGAAAGCAACCTGGAATGCTGAAGATAGGTCATTGGACACCCTCCACTCCATAGGCTACTTTTATTAAAATATATATAAAAGGAAATGTCAGTGGGCATTTAGGGAAAAGAACAGTAAAACAAATCAAACCGGAGTCTGGCACGATGTACATTCATGGTCCGCCCACACAGAGAATATTGTGTGAACCTGTGGCCATTTCATCTCAAAAAAGCATTTAGCAGGCCTGGCAGAGATACTGAGTGGAAGGGGGGGTTTGGGCAGAAATGATCAAGAAGCGTCTTCCGCAGACGAGAGCCAAAAGACTCATAACTCAGTTGAGGAAGGAGATTGTAAAGGGGAGACGACAGAGTCTAATAAGATCACGTATATTGTGGAGATCGGGGGACTCTCCTGTGCTTCCCTCAATAGGATTGCTCTAATGGACCGACCACGAGGTCAGATAGTCCCATGTTCCTCCTCCAGATAGGGCTGTCCAGACACAGGCTCACTCCCTGTGGCTCAGTTCCACGCAAAATGTTGCACAGCAGACAAAAGTGCAAAATGTTGCACAGCAGACAAAAGTGCACTGCTGTAAATGCTCCCTTCCACCTCCTCATGAAGAAGAGCCAAAGCCTGCACTGGGGGTGGGGGAAGGAATCCAGCTGGTTTTCCGTGGGGCACTGCTGAGACTCTGGGCTGGGAAATACCTGGAGATTTGGGGGCGGAGCCTGAGGAAAGATTTCCCCTTACTTTCAGGGTCAAGTGGACAAGCTCTGTGGTTCTTCATCTGGAGAAGAGTTTTCGAAACAACAAAAGGAGATCGTTTACTTTTTGAAAGCACCAAACAGCCATATCGATAGCTTCTTGTGGATGGTGGCAGCAGTAAACCCTGACTTCTGTTGCGGGTGGTGGTAGGCGCCTGGACAGGTGAATTCCTCATTAAAATCTAATAATTTGGGACCTGGGTCAACTGAGCATTGGAGAAGACTGCAGGGGCCGTTTTGTCTATTCCTCTGGGTCCTTGCACTGAAGGCATAAATGCTGGCCGTTTCTTGCCGGCATCAGGGCTTTTTTTGTAGAAAAAGCCGGAAGTCACCTGAAACAAACGACCAATCTGTATCACAGTAGAAAGCTACTTTCCCCGGGCTAATTCCCCATTGGCTCAGTGTCAGGTATCCCTTCCAGGTCAGTCTAAACAATAGCAATACTAGGCAAACAAGTTAACCCTATAATGACTGAATTGTCAGACCTTGTAAACACATACATTTCCAACACTGTTGCGGTTGGTGTTAGGAACCTGAACAGGTGAATTCCTCATTAAAATCTAATAATTCGGGACCTGGGTCAACTGAACATTGGAGAAGACTACAGGGGCCGTTTTGTCTATTCCTCCGGGTCCTTGCACTGAAGGCATAAATGCTGGCCATTTCTTGCCGGCATGCTTAAGATCGCTGCCAGAGAGGCTGGGAAGCAGAGCTTCCAATAAGGGCCTAGCAGCTCTAGCAACTTGTCCCTAGTGAAGTTTTAGCAGCACTGCTTGAAATAAAGCAAAGGGAAGTTGCATCCCCACTCGGGTGTCTGAAAGGCCAAAGGACCTCCTTACCCTGAACGCTCACCGAGTCATCCTAATGGGAGGCGTCAAAGTCATCTAAGACCCGCTCCTCAATCAAGGCACGGGGCACCTTCAGCATGACGTGGTTAGAACCTCCTTCAGGCTTTGATAGAATGATTTTGAGAAACTTAATCTTGGATTCTGGATAAGATCTCACACTTTGAATCTGGAGTCTTTCATTCCATGACACTGATGGCAGATTTGGGGTGCCCGAGGGAGTCTTTTCTTGCATGCACAATTCGGTCTCAAAGTGGGGGCGAAAAACAGGATATGTGATGATCTTCTCTCTTGCCTTATTCTGTATCTGTCAATCTGTCTGGTTTCCCCCCACTTCTACCACGCCCTCCCTTCAAGGAGCTCAGGGGGCATCCGTCGCCCAACCCTCCTCCAGTTTACCCCCTCGACAACCCGGTTAGGTGGTGTGGGCTGAGAGGGAGACTGGGCCGTGGCCACCGAAGGAGCTTCCACGGCCAGAGGAGAATATTCGAACCTCGCCCTCCCTGCTCCTATTGGTATCATCTGTAGAATCAGTTACCTTCGTCCGCTCAAGAGATGATCCTGATTGAGGTGAGCTGCTTGCCTGAGCCCCATGCTGATCATATAACGGAATATAACAAATGGAGTCTGAAGCACTCACTTTGCCCTGGAGGCTTCTTGCCGGGAAGTCGGGTCTCTCTCCATTTACAGGTGGGCAGGTTTGGGACTCAATTAGCAGCAGGGTCTTCTCCAGCCTCTTTTCTCCCTGGCCTTTCATTTGCTGCTGTAGGGAGCAGGATTCCCAGGATGCAGGTGGTGGGGGGGGAAGAACAGGGGAGAGAAGCCGGGGTTTCGTCCACACCAAATTCAGAGGCAAACTTAAAGACACAGTAGGATCTCTCTGGGATGTAACCTGGCGATCTTTGTTTGCTTTCTCTCTCTCTGTCTTCAACCCCAGGGTGTGAGATTGATGCTCATGAGTATCTATATTTTGTGTGTGTGGGTAAAGTGCCATCAAGTCACAGCCGGGTTATGAGGATCTCAACAAGGGGCTTTCAAGACAAGTGAGAGGCAGAGGTGGTTGGCCATGGCCTTCCTCTGCAGAGCCTTCCTTGGAGGTCTCCCTTCCAAGTACTGACCCTGCTTAGCTTCTGACTTAATAGCTCCCCCAGCAAGGGGCTTTCAGGACAAGTGAGAAGCAGAGGTGGTTGGTCATGGCTTCCTCTGCAGAGTCTTCCTTGGAGGTCTCCCTTCCAAGTACTGACCCTGCTTAGCTTCTGACTTAATAGCTCCCCCAGCAAGGGGCTTTCAGGACAAGTGAGAAGCAGAGGTGGTTGGTCATGGCTTCCTCTGCAGAGTCTTCCTTGGAGGTCTCCCTTCCAAGTACTGACCCTGCTTAGCTTCTGACTTAATAGCTCCCCCAGCAAGGGGCTTTCAGGACAAGTGAGAAGCAGAGGTGGTTGGTCATGGCTTCCTCTGCAGAGTCTTCCTTGGAGGTCTCCCTTCCAAGTACTGACCCTGCTTAGCTTCTGACTTAATAGCTCCCCCAGCAAGGGGCTTTCAGGACAAGTGAGAAGCAGAGGTGGTTGGTCATGGCTTCCTCTGCAGAGTCTTCCTTGGAGGTCTCCCTTCCAAGTACTGACCCTGCTTAGCTTCTGACTTAATAGCTCCCCCAGCAAGGGGCTTTCAGGACAAGTGAGAAGCAGAGGTGGTTGGTCATGGCTTCCTCTGCAGAGTCTTCCTTGGTGGTCTCCCATCCAAGTACCAACCCTGCTATACTATGCCACCTTCTCTCCCACCTATATTTCTTAAGGGTACGCAGAAAGAAAGTCAGACTCAGAGTGGGGTTGTGAGTCATTAAGAATTGTGTTAGGAAATCAGAATGAGAGGATTCAATGGGGAACAGACCTCCAGATGTTACTCCTTCATAGCTAACTGGGGTTACCTGACACTCAAATGGCTCTGGCAGGAGGAAGACAAAAAGGTTAATAGCAAATACCTCAAGGGTGAGAGAGATTTGGAAACCCACAGCTAGACTGTAATTCTTCCTTTTGGAGAAGAAGGAATGGAACGACCCACATGGGGAAAGTCAGGCACGAGGTTATAAAAGTTCTGGACATGGAGACATAGGTCTCCTTAGATTTATTCTGCTCTTAAACTTTGTCCAGTTAAGATGAAGGATTAAGCCATGGAGGCCATCATGAGCATATGGGGCTGAAAAAAGTGGATGAACCCCCCCTTTCCCCAGAAGCCAAGGTAAGGCATGATTTCTGAACATTGCGACTTCAAGAATAGGTAGCTCTCAATGTTCCCTCTAAGCTGTGAAGTCTTGTGAGCAAAAATTCTACCTTGTGAGCTACTGGCATTAAAGTTGTGAGTGAGCGATTTGGCTACTGCATAAATTGGTTTGCTCTGGAGCCATCCTTCCTGAGCTAAGACAAAAATGTGTGAGCCAGAGGCTAAAAAACTGTGAGCTAGCTCGCACTAACTCAGCTTAGAGGGAACACTGGTAGGTCTTGCCCTGACCTGGATAGCCCGGGCAAGCCTGATCTCATCAGATTGTGGAAGCTAAGCAGGGTTGACTGTGGTTAGTGTTTGGATGGGAGACTGCCTTGCAATATCAAGTCAGGAGGACAGAGGCAGGCTTTCTTCAGCCACCTCTCTGAATATCCTCCAGGCCCCCAGTAGGGGTCAGTCATCAGAGGTCACCATGACTTCCAAATGCAGACACACACACAAATACCAAAAAAAATACAAAAAAGAGAGAAACGAATAGGCAGCTGTCCTTAGTCCAAGCAACTCCCTCTCTCTTTTGCCGTCAGGTCACAGCTGACGTATGGTAAGCCATAGGGGTTTCAAGGCAAGAGATGTTCGGAGGTGATTTGCCATTGCCTGACTCTGTGTCACGACCCTGGTATTCCTTGGAGGTCTCCCATCCAAATACTAGCCAAGGCCGACCCTGCTTAGCTTCTGAGATCTGGCGAGATCAGGCTAGCCTGCACTATCCAGGTCAGGGTCAAGCATCTCATAAAAGGTAAAGGTAAAGGTTCCCTTGCTCGAAAGCCAGTCGAATTTGACTCTAGGGTTGCGGTGCTCATCTCCGTTTCAAAGCCAAAGAGCCAGCGCTGTCCGAAGACGTTTCCGTGGTCATGTGGCCGGCATGACTAAACACCAAGGCGCACGGAACGCTGTTACCTTCCCACTGAAGTGGTACCTATTTATCTACTTGCAATTTCTTGCTTTCAAACTGCTAGGTTGGCAGGAGCTGGAACTAGAGATGGGAGCTCACTCCGTCATGGGGCACACTCGGGTCTTGAACTGCTGAACTACCGACTTTCCACAGCCTGCAGTTCAGCGTCTTAACCACTTGAGGCACCACAGCTCCTAAGCATCTCATAGGGTACGTTTAAGGGGAAAGGGGATTTGAGGGGCCAATGCAGATGTGCAAGTGAGCCCCTGTGGTTGCTGAAGGCTGCAAAGTGGGAGGTGAGGTAAAGACCTGGAGCCTTTAAGTGGAGAAGGCT
>NW_015167640.1:81202-87011 GCF_001447785.1 Gekko japonicus
AAAAGGATCTTTCCAAACTCCCACGTGGACAGAAACGTGGCTTCTGGGAGCAACTTTCCCCCACACTCCGCAAGGCAAATGGCAAGAACTCTAGAGGGATTGGGCTGCGAAAAACAAGCCGCCCAGGCAAGTATGTCAGTCAGAGATGCTCTCGGATGCTCCGGCATGTGACAGCTTGAGTTCAGTCCTGTCACAACTGCTGCCTTTAAAGTAAAGATACCGGCAGGGAAATGTGACAGGGAGACAGAAGATGCCCACACTTTTGAAAAGGCTTCATTACATTGTGTTAAAAGGAAACGGTTATTGTTCAGATGGCAAAGTTTGCTCCCGGAACAGAAGACGCAGAGGTAAAGTCCCAGCGGCACAAGGGCGCAGGGAGGCGGAAGGGAACTCCAAAGGCAGAGATTGAGCCGAGACGCCATTGTCGCGGCTGGAAAAGTGCAAGCAGCGATGGGACTCCCGCACCAGGAGCACAGAATACCCTGCGTGTGCATACGAGGGAGGGAGCTCTATAGGCCACGCAGACTGCCAAATACCTAGGCCACCGAGGCCCGAAATACGGAACTAGATGTATGTCCGAACTTCTTAACTCCTGCTCAACACTCACTCACGGTGCCTCCAGGACGGCAGGAGCTCCTTCCTTGGAGATCTGACAAAGAGGAGCTCAGTGTCATCTGCCTCGAGAGCTACCCAGAGACATCTTGGCATGTAATTGTGCCCATGTGAAAGACAGAGAGGCAGCATCCAATTGGCACTGACAGCTGTAGCTCAGCAGCACATCTGGAAGCAGAGCTGGAGGACGGAGGCGGAGGCTTCATCCCCTGCAGCAGCAGTACAGAGACAACCTCTCTGGTGACAGCAGCCAGTGGGCTCCTTCCATCATTAGGTCTCCAGGTAGCTGTTCTTGTCGGGGAGCCCCAGTCCCGGAACGGAGTCCGATCTCAGCTAAGGGGTTAGAGGCTGACAGACAGGAAGGCTTCCAGGCATCAAGGAGGGCCACGGCCTGAGAAGATCTCTTTTTGATTTGCACCCACCTGGAGGCTGGCATCCCTAATTTAAGCACACAACCTGAGCAGCAGGGCATCAAGGAGGGCCACGGCTTGAGAAGATCCCCATATCTCCCGGAGAAGATCCCCAAATCTCCTGGAATCCCCCAGCCCAGAGTTGGCAACCCAATTAAAAAGGGAATGGTAAAACCTCTGCTGAAGAACTTCTCATGAGGTCCTGAGGATATGAACCACGACGGGCTGGTTGCGAACATCCCCTTTAGGTCAACCTCCCTCTTTTGACAACGTGCTCACTTGAGTTGACAGCGACGATTCGGCTCTGAGAAGCTTTTGAAGACACTGACAGCGACACTCATTTCAGTCAAGGTCTTTGCACAGAAACTGCCTTGATCGCTCTGATAGATGACCTTTGCCCAGGGGTCATTTCGTGCGGGAGCGCACAGGAGCGGAGCTCCGGCAGTAAGGAGCCCAGGGGGTGGGCACATGATACAAGCCCCACCCCCTGCTCCCAGCAGCCGTCAGTTGGGCCACGAGGAGCAAGAAGCAGCCAGGTAAGTTGCAGAGCCCCCCCCCCGCACCCGGCCTGCCTTCAGGTACAAGCTCTTCCTCCTCTGTGAGGGCAGATCTGCGTGTTCTCTCCCCCCCCAATAGTTAGCAATCCAAAAGAGTCCAGTGGAGCCTAAGTGGTGGGTATTGCCTTCTGACACACTTCCGGTGATGCCAGGGGGTGTGGCATATGCAAATAAGTTATGCTAACTGTTAGATCGCCGCTAACAAAGATCCGGAGAGTGATTTCAACAAAGTGAACAGCTTTATTGTAGATACGAACAAGCGCTTGCAATAAGTCATAACCAGAACAGTTTAACATTGGGAGCTAGGCTCCTTTTAAACGTTCCCGGGCTAACGTAGCCACGCCTACTTACAAATAACAACCAATGAGGTTGTGCCGATAAAGTCCAATGACCGTTCTTCCCTCGCAGGGAATTAGTCCCGTCCTGATTGGTCGCTGTTGTGGAGCGACCAATGGTAAGTTAGCTCGGAGGAACCTTCCTTGTCTTGAGCTTAACCTTGGAAGTGAATGTGGCGATTCATGTAAGTCTTTTCCGAAGACACCACAATTCCTCCCCCCGTAAGTTAAAGCATTACAGCATTTATAATCATACACTCATTGTTTTTCATCAGTATCTACATCAGTAATACAGTTCAATTGCACTCATAATCGCTTAGATAAGTTGGTGCTCGGCGCACGCGCTGAGACCTGCGTAGCTGTGCAGGCTTCAGTTAGTCCAGAATGCGGCACAAGGATTGCTAGTTGGGGTGAACTGTAGGTAGCAGAGGCTTGTGCTTCAAGATGTTCTCTAGTTGCCTGCTCATTTCCAGTCCCAGCTCAAGTGGGGTGGGTGTGTGTGCTGTGTTTGGCCTCTAAAGCAGAGCTGCTAACCTCCGAGTAGGACTGGGAATCCTCCCAGGGTTACAACGGATCTCCAGACGAAAGAGGTCAGCTCCTTTGGAGAAAACAGCAGTATCAGATCCTCCCCTCCAGAAGCTTCCCCCCAAAAAAACAAATCTCGGAATTTCCACGGCTACCTTGGTGGCTTTTATGACATAGCTACTGTGGACTTAAAAGTACCGCCTCCCCCTTTACAATCCCTCCCGGCCGGGTATGGCATTCCTCCGCCCTGCCTGCCTTCAGAGGTGAGGTGGGTGTCCAGGAAGGACTGGACCACTGGCAGGGGA
Source organism: Gekko japonicus (assembly GCF_001447785.1). Taxonomy (NCBI): domain Eukaryota; kingdom Metazoa; phylum Chordata; class Lepidosauria; order Squamata; family Gekkonidae; genus Gekko; species Gekko japonicus. The sequence continues at coordinate 83,947 of NW_015167640.1, forward strand.
TGGAGGGATAGGGTTGGTTGCCAGATATTTAACAGGGCTCTTTTTGTAGAAAAAGCCCAGCAGGAACTCATTAGCATAATAGGCCACACCCAACAGCAGGAACACATTAGCATATTGGGCCACACCCCTGACAGCACCGCTCATTAGCACATTAGGCCGCACCCCCACGTTACCAGAAGTGTGGTCATCCAGCCACACCCACCTTTCCCTTCTTATTCTGTTTACCTTGTTTGTGGTCAAAACCCAGGGCCTTTTTTTGTAGCAGGAACTCCTTTGCACGTTAGGCCACACACCCCTAATGTAGCCAATCCTAATGAGTTCCTGCTGTTGGGTGTGGCCTATTATGCTAATGAGTTCCTTCTGGGCGTGGCCAACTCAGGAGCCAGCCGGAACTCCGTTCCTGTGCGTTCCTGCCCAAAAATAGCCCTGCAGATACAAGTCGGGAAACTCCTGGGGATTTGAGGATGGAGTCTGGGGAGGACAGGGACCTCAGTGGGGTACAGTGCCTCCAAAGCATCCGCTTTCTTCAGGGGAACTCATCTCTGTGGTCTGAAGAGGAGCTGTAAATCCAGGGGATCCCCAGGATCCAAGTAAACTGGATATTTTTCTTTGGCATAATGCTTCACCGTTGTTCTTGCTTATTCCCACCGCCCATCCTGTGATCTCTCTTTTTGGTTTGCACCCACCTGGATGTTGGCATCCCTGATTTAAGCACACAACCTGAGCAGCAGGGGTCCCCAGCCTTTTTGAACTTGTGGGCCCCTTTGGAATTCTGACAACAACAAGAAGAAGAAGAAATAGTGCCAGGACCCACAGCAGTAAGCTGCCAATAGTGTGGTGTGTGTTTCCCTTTCATGTGCATTCTTTCCCTTGCGCTTAATTGCCTCTTCGCTGCAACGCATATCTCTCAAGGCCACTGGAGGAGTTGCTATGTCTCAACACAGAAAGAGTCGTGGGAAGCTTTTTACCTGTTTTGCTTTTGCAGCACATGTGAAAATCTGAGATTTCTCAGATTTTGGATTCTAAGCACAGACGAGGGAAGCGGGCCCCTTTGGAATTCTGACAACAACAAGAAGAAGAAATAGTAGCAGTAGTAGATTTTATACCCCCACCCTTCATTTGGAGTCTCAGAATGGCTTACAACCTCCTTCTCTTCCTCTGCCCACAGAAGACACGCTGTAAGGTAGGAGCGCCAAGAGAATGGTGACTGGCCCGAGGTCACCCAGCTGGCTGCATGTGGAGGAGTGGGGGATCAAACCAATTCTCCAGATTAAAGTCTGCCGCTCCTAACCACTGCACCATACAAGGCGGTGGGCATAACCACAAATTGGCTGCCCCAAGAGGTGAAGCTGTCCCGGGCCCGGGGTCCCGGGACGTACCCACACCCCTCAGGGACCCCAGCGACCACCAACTCACCCAGGAGACCCACAGACCAGGAACGCCTCGCAACGACGGACCCTGTCAGCGTCGCCAGGTCACAACAGCCTGGGCCAGCCCAACCGCGGAACGAAGAGCCTGGAGGAGCAGCAGGAGAGGCCGACAGCGCCCGGGAGAAGCTGACGGCGAACATGCAAATGCACAAGACCCTGCACACCGGTGGCGGCGGCACAGCCCCAGGCCAACAGGACCGCTGCCGGCATAGCCCCGACCACACTCAGGCCATAGGGACGGCATTGGAGCTTATCATAGGGGGTGGGGCTGGGAGGAATCGCAGGGAGGCGGGGCCGGGAGAGGGAGCTGGGTATAAAGGAGAGGGAAGCGAAGGGGCCAGGGAGGAAGGATGTGCTCGGAACTACCTGACGCTGGCAGAGAGAGAAAGAGTCCAGGGAGGATGCTGAGAAGCTGGGAAGCCGATGCACGAAGGTAGAGGGACCTACGGAGTGCCATTAAACTCTGTCCCCTACCCATTTGAGGTCCCAACACTCCCCCTCTTCCTTAACAGGCCTCAACCTCCAGAGCCATTGGACCTCCCCCACCTTGGGACGCCACGACCACGGAAGGTGCTACACCTGGAGCCCAGGGTGGGCTTGACAGAAGCCATGCACACAAAGGATGCCTAAAAGCTGGGGGAAGAGGAATGATTTTAAAAAATATCCTGGGAAAGAGGAATGAGAGTGCATTTATTTTATTTACTTATTCCTTCCATTTGGACCCCGCAAAGCAGGCTCAGGGCGGCTCACATTAGTCAATACATAAATAACAATTAAAATCCACATAAAATCATCTAAAAACAATTCAAGTTATAAGTAGTTCAGGTTCGTCAAGTGCTGGTGATGGCTAATTAGTTGTTTAAGATGGCTTACTTTAAGAGTGTACACAAGGTCTAACAATCATGCTGTCATGGTCTTCATAATACACGGGCGACACAGGCTAGATGTCAAAAACCAAGAGCCAGGACTCTGTCGTGGTGGCGACTCCTTATTTGAAAGCATGGTGGAAGAGCTCCATCTTGCAGGCCCTGCAGAACTGTATAAGATCCCGCAGGGCCCTGATCTCCTCCGGGAGCTCATTCCACCAGTATGGAGCCGCCACTGAAAAAGCCCTGACCCTGGTGGTAGCAAGCCTGGCATCCTTGGGGCCCGGGAGGGTCAGTCGATTTTGAGACCCTGACCGAAGTGCTCTCTGGGGTATGTATGGGGAAAGGCGGTCCCTCAGGTATGTCAGACCCTGGCCATATAGGGCTTTAAAGGTAAGAACCAGCACCTTGAAGCGAATTCGGTATGCTATTGGCAGCCAGTGCAGTGTCCTCAGCACAGGCTGGATGTGCTCCCACCTGGGGAGACCCATCAGAAGCCTGGCCACAGCGTTCTGCACTAGCTGTAGAATAAAACCAACACTGTGATGGCAGATGCTGCTGAAACTATATTATTTCAGTTCTGCCCAGTCAATCGGATCTCAAGTGGCCAGTCAGAAGCCCCGGCCAGACCCACTTTCTAAAAAGAAGAAGAAGAAGAGATTGGATTTATACCTCCCCCTTCACTTGGCATCTCAGAGTGGCTTACAGACTCCTTTCCCTTCCCCTCCCCACCACAGACACCCTGTGAGGTGGGTGGGGCTGAGAGAGC
>NW_015167640.1:87046-97336 GCF_001447785.1 Gekko japonicus
CTTCCCCCTCCCCACAACAGACACCCTGTGAGGTAGGTGGGGTTGAGAGAACTCTGACACAAACTGCTCTTTTTCAAGGACAGCTGTGCCAGAGCTTGTGACTGACCTAAGGTCACATCAGCCGGTGCAAGTGGAGGTGTGGGGAATCAAACCCGGTTCTCCCAGATTAGAGTCCGCACACTTCACCACTACACCAAACTGGAAAACACCTGGAAAGATGCTGATGGGCATCACGGCACCCACAAGCCCTGTGCTGGGGACCCCCTCTCAGCAGCCTTTGGATTCACGGGAGTGTGGTTTGGTTCCCCTCTTGACTTGCTGCTTTTTTCTGAAGAATTTTTTAACGGGCTGCTGTTGCGTTAAGATGCCGCTGGTGCTTTTAGTTGCCTTTTTGTTCCCGTGGCATGCACGGTTTTTATTCCATCTGAGACCTGTTCTACGTGATTAGGAGGCGATCTTATGATTTCGAACTGTGCATTGTTGTCACTCACTTTAGACAGATGTTTGCAGCAAGGAAACGTACACCTGTTTTGAATAAATAAACACACGGGTATTTATTAACGTGCTGATTTTATTGCTGCGTCCCGTCTCACTTGTCACAATAGTTATAATTTGTGTGCTCCTGCTCCCATACTGGGGCAACGCTTTCCCTTTGTCTGCCGGTTCTGAATTCGCCGCCGTCGCTGTCTCCGGCTCCATGCATAATTTCATGAACCTCCATCCCGTCTCGTCGTAGTCATCCTTTCTCTCCGGCAAAAGCTGTAATTTGGTTGACCTTTCCTGGACCTTTTCCAGAACAATGATACCCGTTTTGAGAAAGGGCCATGAGGACCCCACAGAGTAGGGTTACCAGCCTCCAGGTGGCAACTGGAGATCTCCCGCTATTACAATTTATCTCCAGATGACCAACGTCAGTTCCCCTGGAGAAAAGAGCTGTTTAGGAGGGTGGACTCTGTGGCCATTATACCTGTCAGACTCCCATCGCATCAACGAAGCACACACTTGTAGAAAAGGTTTTACTTTTATTTGAAGCAATAGGTGCATAACAGGATCACTGTTCAGAATGAGGCATAAGCATGGATCCCAATAGATTATAGTGAATTCAAAAAGCTGAGGCCCAATTGCGGGACTTCCCGCATGCGCCATTGAGCCTGGGAAGCAACGCTCCTACTTAATCATAACATACTGCTTCTCATGGATAAAGCCATGAGATCACCCAAGCTACTACCCGCCAGCAACCACCTGTGTCCTTGAGAGATACGGATGTTCCTGCATCTAGGCTATTAAGCATATAAACAGGCATACATGGGAAAGTGAATGCAAACAAGCGCATACCCAAAGAATAAGGACACAGACGAATGCACACAGAGCATAGTGAAACATAAGAGCATACACAGAGTACAGGGAAACATATTGGCAGCTTGCTGACAATAACCCACTGAGGTCCCTCCCCTCCCCAGACCCCGCCCTCCCCAGGCTCCACCCCCTAAATCTCCAGGTATTTCCCACCCCAGAGCTAACAACCCTACCACTGATGGTCACTGAAACCTTGTTGGCTGTGAAAACATCTCCTGTTAAATGAGAAGAAGAAGAAGAGGAGAAGAAGAGATCGGATTTATACCCTGCCCTTCACTACCCAAGGGAGCAAGCCCATAGCCAGGATTTTGTAATTCGGGGGGCCTTTAAATAAGTCAGGGGTCACTGACGTCACAAAAGAAAAGAATAAAATTTAAATAAAAATTTAAAAACATCAAACCCGGTTGTACCAGATTAGAGTCCGCGCACTTAACCACGACACCAAGCAGAAGCCCCAAGCACTACCCCCCTCAATAAGTATTAACTAAGCACTAAAGTTGCCTTTGGCGGGGGAGAAAAATCCTGATTTGCTGGTTTTTAGTACTGAGCAGATGGGTTGACAAGGCTAATGAAGGACGCGGCCTGGTCCTGCAGAGTCAGCAGCATCACCTGGGCGCCAGAAAAGGCTTAGGAGACAGATTCCCATCCATGCCTCCCCACCCCCCACCCCACAGGCCTCTCCCGCTCCCTCCCCCTCCCATCAGCACCCCGTGGCAGGGAACAGCTGCTCTTTGACGGATGCAGGTGGACACAGGCCGGCAATGGCTTATGCATGGCTCAGAGACTCCGCTTCACGTCCCCAGTCTCTGCCCACTAGAAGGAGGAAAGGACGGGGAGGGTGGGGAGGGGAGCGCAGGCTGAGAAGCTGGGTTAATGGGCCGAGCACGTGAACGAGAATCTCCGCAGAAGTGCCAGCGGGGAAGTGGCCGTGGATGGCTAAGTGTAGTGGGCAGGGGGCTTTCGTCTCCCCCCTTTTCGAGTTCCCTCTTCGTTCTAGCAAGGACGATGGAAGGCCTTCAGGCACCAGCCAACCTGCAGTCTGGGGAATTCGCTTGCATGGCATGAACACAGGCATGCTTCTGAGTTTGGGGTCTTGTGATGACTGGATCCTGGCCCGTGGCCACAAACGTGAAAGGGGCAGCAACAGTGGTGTGAGGTGCCACATGGGCGGATGGGGAATCCTCCTGCGGGGGAATGGGACGGGAGAAAGATGGAACAGAGAGGGAGAGAGAGGAGCTTTTGGACATTAATTAATCAAAACCCAAATTTAAAAACCTTAATTCTCCAATACTGTTGGCATAACTTATCCAAATTGAATCATTAACAATAGTAGCAGCTGCTAATCTTTGCATCTGGCCTTTATTCTGGCACCTGGATATCTGTTTTAGAGAAAAGAAGAAGAGATTGGATTTATACCCCGCCCTTCACAGCTTACAATATACGGGTGTAATACACCATCGTTCAACAGTAAAGGCACACAGTGCAGTAAAAACACAATAAAACATTTTAAAACAGTTAAATACAGATTAATTACAGTGGGCTATGCCCAAGGATCCCACGTGACTGACCCCCTCTCTCCCTATTGCGCATACCCTTGAGTCACAAAATGAGGATGCTGTGGCCCCAGTGTTCATTGGCCAATCGGCCACATCCAGCGGTGCTGCTGTATTGATGGCACAGATGGCGCATTGTCCCTGACAAGGCAATTCTATTTGCACTCTTAGGACCTAAACTGGAAGGTACATAATATTTCCAGTTCATACAACAACTTCTGACACAAGGCCAGATATATTTGTGGCCCCAAATAGAAACTTTTTCATGTGTCATTCAGTTCCATATTGGAACATTCCAATTATGGTCCTATTTTATTTATTTGTTTATTTATTTATTTATTGTTAATTGCCTTACATGTGTTACAGGGACTCTGTTGTTTATTATATTTTGCACTATTTGACCTCTGAAGAAGTTTCTTGTGAGCCAAATTGCGTCAGGTCATACAGTGTTCCCTTTTGTGTGTATTTGTAACTTTGTACATTTTATGAGGATTTATTTGGGCCCCTACTAGGTTTTTGCAAGAGCTGCGGTGGCTCAAGTGGTTAAGATGCTGAACTGCAGGCTGTGGAAGGTCAGTAGTTCAGCAGTTCGAGACCCGGGTGCCGCATGATGGAGTGAGCTCCCATCTCTAGTTCCAGCTCCTGCCAACCTAGCAGTTCGAAAGCAAGAAATTGCAAGTAGATAAATAGGTACCACTTTGGTGGGAAGGAAACAGTGTTCCGTGCGCCTTGGTGTTTAGTCATGCCGGCCACATGACCACTGAAACGTCTTTGGACAGCGCTGGCTCTTCGGCTTGGAAACAGAGATGAGCACCGCAACCCTAGAGTCGGCCTCGACTGGCTTTCGAGCAAGGAAAACCTTTACCTTTACCTATGTTATTCATAATCATGCATAAACTGAGAGTATCTTGCACCATGTAGAAAATCTTACAAACGTATACAAAAGAGAGGAACTTCAAGGAACACTACGCCAAATGCAAACTGGGAAGCTGGAAACACTAATACAAGCCTCTGACATCGCCCTAAGTCTGTCTGATACTTTCACTGAAGATCCAGTATCCCAGAAGAAGCCAGTCACTGTAGCATATCCTCTTACGGGCTCACCAGGTGTCAAATTTCCCCATTTCACTGGGGCTTTATCAAAGAGGTGATGGATACTTCAAGCAAATTCCTTAGGTAAATGTTCTTGAAGCCAAAGAATCAACTTCTGAATAATTTCTTAACAGCATTTCTCCATGCAGTGCTTCCGATTCACAGGCAATGGTAAGAACATAAGAACATAAGAGACGCCAATGTTGGATCAGGCCAAAGGCCCGTCCAGTCCAACACTCCATGTCACACAGTGGCCAGAAATACCAGGTGCCATCAGGAGGTCCACCAGTGGGGCCAGGACACTAGAAGCCCTCCCACTGTTGACCCCCCCCCGCCAAGCACCAAGATGACAGAGCATCACTTGCCCCAGAGCCCCCATCTATACCTTGTGGCTAATAGCCACTGATGGACCTCTGCTCCATATGCTTATCTAATTCCCTCTTGAAGCCATTCATGCTTGTAGCCGCCACCTGGTCCTGTGGCAGTGAATTCCAAGTGTGAATCACTCTTTGGGTGAAGAAGGACTTCCTCTTATCCGTTCTAACCCGACCGCTCAGCAATTCCATGGAGTGCCCACGAGTTCTTGTATTGTGAAACTATGGGGTCTCCATAAGTCAGCTGTGACTCGATGGCAAAAAAAAAGCACGATTGAATCAGAGACTGTGGCACAAGGGCACATTGCATGATGGTGACACCACTTCAAATCCTCTGTATTCGTGCCAGCCCGGGTGCCATTTCCCTCCTTTTCTGCTCCTTCACAGCAGAAGTTCACTGAAAAAAATAAAGTTTAAAGGATGATTATTTTTTAAACAAAACGAATAATAAAGGCCGGCAGCCAGGATGGGAGGAGGAACATGCTGTTAGAGGGAAGTGTGCCGGAGACGGCAAGTGAGGGGGAGAGCTTTGATGGGCATCTCCTTTGATCTGCGCTCTGAAAGTAGCCTTTCCCGTTTCCCATGCGCAGCCCCCACCTCATTATCCAGTGGCAGAACCGCTGCAAGTCCTCCGCGTGTTGCAAGCCGCGAGAGATCCGTGGCCCTGGAAAGATGCCGATTCGCTCCCTCCCTGCCACCGACTCTGGGGGACCTTGCCACCCATCGATGGAGTTTGGCAAGAACCTTATTTTATTTCTCTCTAAATCGTTAATCGGGAAGAGATCTGTCTCGTTTTGCAGAGGGGTGGGGGTATTATTTCCGTGGCCCGAAAGTTCCATTGCCATAGAAACGGCTTTGTATCACTTTAATACCTTGGATCAGTCCTTCTTGGAACAGTTTCTCATCAAAAGACCTAATTGTTGGCCCTGATCTCCACTGCTCAATTAGCGGTGATGTCTCCCTTCAAGTTAATTGCCAGAGATGGGAGGAAGTAGGACAAATGTAACCTTTTAGATGAAAAGATTTCTTTCCATTCCTTTGCCTTTTCTGCTCAGATACACTTCAGAGCTCTCAGCTCCCTGCTCTAAGGAAACCCAGGGGAGGGGGGGGGGGGGGGCAGCCAGGGAGAGGGGAGCAGACCAGTCCATGCAGGGGGGAAGGTTGGCGCCTGCATCTCCTGGAGAGGGTGAGTCATTTTCACCACAAAATCCTCTCTCTCCCTGCTGCCACAAAGGAAGGATCAATTTGAAATTCTGCTCCTCCAAATGTCTCGCGAAAATATTACTTGATGCATTCGAAATCCTCCGTTGTTCCTTTTTCCTTAAAGGAAAGCTTCAAAATTATGAACAAAGTGAGAACATAAGTGAGTAAAAGGTAAAGGTTTCCCTTGCTCGAAAGCCAGTCGAATCTGACTCTAGGGGGCGATGCTCATCTCCGTTTCCAAGCCGAAGAGCCAGCACTGTCCAAAGACGTTTCCGTGGTCATGTGGCCGGCATGACTAAACACCGAGGCACACGGAACGCTGTTACCTTCCCACCGAAGCAGTACCTATTTCTCTACTTGCAATGTCTTGCTTTTGAACTGCTAGGCTGGCAGGAGCTGGGGCCAGAGATAGGAGCTCACTCCATCACACAGCACTAGGGTCTCGAACTGCCGAACTACAGACCTTCCAGTCTGCATCTCAGCATCTTGACCTCTGAGCCTGCTAAATCAGACCAATGGTCCAGCTAGTCCAGCATACAGTTTCACATAGTAGCCTACCAGTGGCCCTGGAGAGCCAAACAAACAGGGCATATATGCCAAGTCTCTCCCCTGTTGCTGCCTCCCAGCTGTGGTATTCAGACGTTTGCTGCCTCCAGGGGTCATTTCCTGCGGGAGCGCACAGGAGCGGAGCTCCGGCAGTAAGGAGCCCAGGGGGCGGGCACATGCAACAAGCCCCGCCCCCTGCTCCAAGCAGCCGGGCCACGAGGAGCAAGAAGCAGCCAGGTAAGTTGCAGAGCCCCCCCCTTCAGGTACAAACTCTCCCTGCTCTGCGAGGGCAGATCTGTACGCCCCCCCCCCAATAGCTAGCAATCCAAAACAGTCCAGTGGAGCTTGAGTGGTGGGTGTTGCCTTCTGACACACTTCCAGTGATGTCAGGGGGTGTGACATATGCAAATAAGTTACGCTAATGAGTTATGCTAATGAGCTCCTGCACCTCTTTTTCTACAAAATGACCCCTGGCTGCCTCTGTACATTGCGGCTCTATTCAGTCCCCATGTCTAGTAGCCATTGATGGATCTCTCCTCTTTGAGTCTGTGTAGCCTCTATGAAAGCCTTCTGTGCTCCTGGCCATCACTTACCTCCACCAGTAGTGAATCCCACTATTTACTTACTCATTGAACAAAGAAGGGTTTCTTTTTGTCTGTTCTGAACCTATTTCCCAACAAGTTTATTAGGTGCCCCCAAGTTCTAGTATTATAGGACAGGGAGAAAAAGCTCCCTCTACCCAACTTTCTCTACCCCACACATAATTTTATAAACCTCCATCCTATCTCCCTTAGCCATCTTTTTTCCTAGACTGAAAACTCCTTGACTCTCCAACTTTTCCTCAACGGAAAGGTGCTCCAGTCCCCTAATAAACTTGGTCGCCTCCCTTTGTACATTTCCGGGCTCTGCAATATCCTTTTTGAGATAGAGGTCGAATCTGCATTTGCATTTGTAAATCAGTTTTCTGCTGCTGTGACGCAAGTCTTCTCTCTATGCTTGTTTGAATGTTGTTTGGAGAAGATTCTTTTAAAGCAGTGCTGAGGTGCAATGACAGCGGAGCTGCCCCAAAGGACGATAAACATATGTGGACGTGCAAAAGTATGCTAGCACTCTTGAGGTGTGAAAACGACACCAAATGTAGACAGCTTTTTTGAAGATGGGGTCAAACGGCTGGGACACCGGTGGGAAAGACAAATGCAGATTCGGTCACAGCAACTAGAAGTGCACACTACTTCAAATGAGGCCACAGCACAGCTTTACACAATGCCATTTCAGCATTGGCCTTTCTATTTTCAGTCCCTTTCCTAATGATTCCTATCATGGAGCCTGCCTTTTTTGCTGCTGCTGCTGCACACTGGGTTGACATTTGCATCGAGCTATTCACTACAACCCCAAGATCTCTTTCCCACTCAGTCTCTGCCAGTTCAGATCCCATCAGCATATATTTTAAATTAGGATTTTTGTTGTTGTTGTTCTGGTATACATCACCTTAGGAGGCCGTGATGGCTCAGTGGTTAAGTAGCTGAGCTGCAGACCAGAAGGTCAGTAGCTTGGCAGTTCGAGACCCAAGTGCCACGTGAGGGAGTGAGCTCCCGTCTCTGGCCACAGCGCCTGCCAACCTACCAGTTCAAAAGCAAGAAATTGCAAGTAGATAAACAGGTACCACTTCAGTAGGAAGGTAACAGTGTTCTGTGTGCCTCGGCGTTTAGCCATGCTCGCCACATGACCACGGAAATGTCTTTGGACAGTGCTGGCTCTTCGGCTTGGAAACGGAGATGAGCACCGCCCCCTAGAGTCAGATTCAACTGGCTTTTGAGCAAGGGAACCCTTTACCTTTACTTTATACATCACCTTACACTTACCCATGCTGAACTTCATTTGCCACATGGTTGTCTGCTCATCCAATTTAGAGACATTCTCCTAGTGTTCTTCACAATCCAACTTGGTTTTTCACCCTCTGGAATAATTTGATATCATCTGGAAACTTGGCTACTACCTTGCTCGCCCCTAATTCCAATTCATTTATGAATCTATGAAACAGCCCTGGTCCCAGTTCCAATCCCACTGCTCACCTCCCTCTATTGCAAGAAGTGCCCATTTATTCCTACTCTCTGCTATTCATTTAACCAATATTTAATTCACAGAGGGACTCATCCTCTTATCCCATGATTGGTAAGCTTATTCAGGAGTCTTTGGTGAGATACCTTGTCAAAAGGCCTTTGGAAATACAGGTATATGATGTCAACCAGCTTGCCCTTATCCACATGCATGTTAACCTGCTCAAAGAACCCCAGGAGGTTGGTGATACAGGCCTTCCCTTTGCAGAAGCCATGTTGATTTCCCCTCAGCAGGCTTTGTTTCTTGATGTGCTTAATAATTCTCTCTTTAATAACAGTTTCTACTAATTTACATGGAACAGATGGTAGGCTAACTGGCCTGTAATTTCCTGGGGTATGTAGCACGATGTATGCCGCAGCTTCCTGTTCCTGGGCCTATTACCATGCCAATGCTTATGTACAAATGGCTTATTTTGTTGCTGTTTTAGCAATCAAGAGGTGTTCGTATGTATTATGGCCTCAGTGCTCTTCTATGTGTTGTTTTAACAACAAGAGCATTGAAAAAACACTTTAAAAAGCAGTATTGATGTGATTGTATATAACGCAGGTATTGAGATTTTTGTGTATGATGTTTTATCAATGCTCAGGAGTGGAAAATTTGCATTAGGAAAGAATAATGATGTAATCACATATATGATTACGGCAAGGTCGCAGTCTCGCCGTGTTTGTCAGTATGCATATGGGCGTCATTAATGTAGTGGAGAAAATGTATAAATGAACGGAGGGAACAGAAAACTGCAGCTAATTGCATACGGTCATGAGTGCATGTTTGTGCTCTCGTGATTATAAACCATTCCATGAGTTTTCTAAGGTTCTCTGGTGTCCACCAACCACAAGCACTGGGGTTTTTTTGTTTTTTTTTTAAAGCTTTATGAGATCCATAGGTCAACATTAATTTTCTTTTTGCGTACTGTTTTGCTAATGTGACTTTGCACTCTGGAGTATAAACAAAAAGAAAATATCCACACAAAAAGCAACTTGATACGACTGTACTGAGTGCATTTTTTCCTGTACTGAACAGTGCCAGCCTAAGCAGAATTACATCCTCCTAAACCCATTGGGCTTAGGATGGCACTGTAAATGATCTCTGGGGGGAAAGCGCTCAAGTATATGGTAAGATTCTCTAATGCAAAATAGGCGATTCACTAATGTGTTTTACTTTCACATTAGAGAAACTTGGAACTGCATTTCAATGTGACATTAAAACTATATCACATTGGAGAATCACCTAACTTGCATTAGAGAATCTGACTGAATTCTTTGGTACACTTTTTAATTTTTGCTTTACAATAAAATGTTTGTCAAAAAATGTTGACCCTTCTGTCATACCCATTCCTCATATTCCTTGGTGCATATGGGCTCACTAAGACTTCTATGTGTAGAGTTATTTTATTGCTGGTGATGTTTTCAAATTCTATTTTTTTCCTTGTCCTCTTTCTCCTAGGTCCAGTCATATATCTAATAGTGAACTAGTTCATAGAGTAGATTAATAGATCAGCAAAATGGAGCTAGGAACAGATGGGGGAATTTCTCTACACACTTGAAGGAAGTTTCAAATTTGCCGAAAAATCTAAAATCTAAAAGGAAACACACTGGGGAATTAAAACTGTCCAAAATAATAGAAACACTGACTCTGTCTTTAAGAAAATAATGCCCACTGAGGTCTCAGTTGTCATGTTGCCAGTTGCTAGGCAACCACAACAACATTGCTGGGACTGCTAAGCCTTGGTTTTTATAATGCAAAGCTTTGACTTCTATAAGGCAAAGCCCAAGCAAAGTGGGCTTGTACAAAACAGCCCTTGAAAGGGTTCCACCCCCCATCCCTCTCATGTCCCCTGATGGTGGAGGACTTGCAGAGCACAAGTCCAGGGGTGGCCACTGGAGATACACCACCAACATTACTTGGCCTGGTGGTGGCAGCCACTCCGCAACTGATTGTGGATCACCGACAGCAGTTGACAGCACACAACTGGGCCTGTCCCATCATTGGCCAAGATATAGCTGGGCCCAGCCACTGCCCCCTGTATTTGAAAGCCGTACAACCAGGCT
>NW_015167640.1:97968-102722 GCF_001447785.1 Gekko japonicus
AAAAAGCTAATAGCATTAAACTTGTGAGCGAGTCTGCATTCGGCTATCATGTAAATTAGATTTGCCTCGCATTAAACTTTTCTTCAAAATCCAGAGTAAAATGTGTATATTTAGTCCGGATTGGATTCAACACTTCATCGTCTCAGACGTGGATTCAGAGGTTTCCCAGGGTGCTGCTAGATTTTGGGCAGACTGTCTTGCAATACGTAGAGAGAAGTTGAATCTTACCCCATAATTCATATATCCTAACTCTGCAAGATTATTTCATATGACACCTTTTTAACTCATTTTTATTTTGCGTTCTTGGTTTTATTCTCTGTATTATTAACTGGCAAAAGCCGTTAAATGAACTTTTAACTTTGTATATTAGATTTTCGTTTAAATCTTTTTATTAGATTTTCAATATGCCACATATACATCACATACGCTCTAAATAACATTGTAGATACAAATAAATCGAAATACCATCATTTTCACTAACCTCTTAGGGATAAAAGCTAAGACACAAATTTACCATTTTATGTACGTCTTTCTGACTTTACTAATATCTATTAACTTGCTTCTTATTTAGTTCATCCTTTCTCTAAAGACTGTAAATTAGATTTTTAGATTACTTCCATAACCTTGTAAAAATCTCAGAATAAATTCTTTGAAATTATATTTAAACTATATTTTAAGAATAATTTAAACATTATAAGAGAAATCAGAAACAAGTCAAATTTTACCCACCCCTTTCCACCATATTGACAGAACTGGCCTCCTTAGGTCTACCCACTGCTTTTCACTATATTGGTAGACCTGGCCTCTGGAGAACAGGTCTACCCACCCTAGTCCACTATATTGGTAGACTTGGCCTTTAGAGAACAGGTCTACCCACCCTAGTCCTCTATATTGGTAGACTTGGCCTTTAGAGAACAGGTCTACCCACCCTAGTCCACTATATTGGTAGACCTGGCCTCGGACCATGACCTTGTGCTGAGCCTTTGAAAGCATACCAGTACTTGGGGTGAGGGGCCTCTTGCAGTCTACTTTGTTTCTTTTAGTGAAATGACAACCAGCATTACGGGTCTACTATAACAGAGGAGGAACGATCATTGACAGAACCCTGCCTAACCTAACAAACACGAAGTTGCTTAAATGTTATCAACCTGCTCAAACTACTTATTTATTAAAATATTTATATCCCACTTTTCCCTGTGACTCAAGGCAGCTTACAAATCATACTGAAAAGCACATTAAGGGCGTGTAAAAAATCATTTTTTGTGGCTCCCTTGTGGTCTCTGGGGACCATTATAATCAATAGGCCCCATAGCTATAATGGAGAATTGACCTGGGGGTATCTGGGGCTCTGGGGGGGTATTTTTAGGTAGATGCACCAAATTTGCTGCATAGCTGCTGGTGCCTCTTCTCAAACCCCCCCCAAGTTTCAAAAAGATTGGACCAGGGGGTCCAATTCTATGGGCCCCAGAGGTAGGTGCCCCCATCCTCTATGGTTTCCAATGGAGCAGGAAAATGCCTTGTGAGCAAAAACAGAAATCCCTGAGCTGCCTGCCCAAATGTTGTGTGCCAGCACCCTCTAGCACAGCTTAGAGGGAACTATGCACACAACATGAAATATGGAATTTGTTTCCATGGCATGGTGCTGAAAACAGGAACATCCTGGAGGCTTCCAGGCCTGGTAGGATCCCAGGCCTATGGTTACCATGGCAAAAGTCTTCAGGTCAGACTGAAGGTTAAGCAGAGTATGAGTCAGAACAGAGCACGAGAGACCAGCCATGCCCAAGAAGTTGCTTTCTCCTGATGATGATGATGGTGGTGGTGGTCTTATCATTTCTGGCCCTTGGTCCAATGCACACATTCCTTGCTCTCTGGCAAGATGCAGGGTGAAGCATATTCAGGACATGAGTTCATAGCAAGCCGCTTGCTATTGGCTGGCTTGCCTGGCAGCCTGTTTGACAGGGGAGGAGGAGCAGGTGCAGTGGGTGGTACCTGGATACATTTTCCAGAGGGAAGTTGATGGCCAAGCAAGAATATGTAGGACATCCCAAAAGGACAAGTAAACAGAAGGAGCCCTGTGATCACTCATCACGAACAAACCCTGGACCCTGGGATTTTGAGAGGGAGATGGATGCCTTAACCTCAAAAACTGCTCCCCATAATTCATGTCCCAGTGGTCAGCCTGGCTGTGGAGATCCTTCTTTGCAAGATTACACCTTGTGTAAGGCAAGGTGTGAATCTCCAGCAAAATCTCAGATCAAAAAAGACAGACTGCAACAGTTTGTCTGTCTTCCAAGGTAGGGTTTGAGGGCTTTCCAGCAAGCCGTTCCAGAGTTCAACTGGGAAAGAAGAGAAACAAAGATTTCGTTTTGTGTCAGAGAGGGGCACCAGGCCTACTCTTAGATGTATGGAAGTTTAAAGTGTAAAAAGGTGTCAAAAAGAAAGCACATTTAGTGTTTTCATTTTTATCCTTATCTTCCATGTCCAGGGTCCAACCTACCTGAGGGACCGCCTTTCACCACATATACCCCCAAGAGCACTTCGGTCGTGGACCCAACATCGCTTGGGGATCCCAGGCCCCCGGGAGGTAAAGCTTGCTGCGACCAGGGACAGATCCTTCTCAGTGGCAGCCCCCACCTGGTGGAACGAGCTCCTGGAGGAGATCAGGTCCCTGCGGGACCTTATGCAGTTCCGCAGGGCCTGCAAGACGGAGCTCTTCCGCCAGGCTTTCGCATAGGGGCCGCCGCTGCCACCACCACCAATGGTGGCAATACCATCAGGATTAGGAATAGCCCTTGGAAGCTCAGCCATAAATTGCGTGGCATTGACAACGTGGGATTGGCTTGAACTATCTACTGGACAATGGTACCCCAATGGGGAGGATTCGAAGATGCCATCAGAACCACTCAAGACCATCTCATTTACAGAAAGCACTTTATTATTGTTATTATTTATTATTTTATTGTTTTATCTGGTTTTATATATGGACTTATGCCCCTTGTAAGCCGCCCTGAGCCCGCTTGAGGGGAGGGTGGGGTAAAAATGCCTAAATAAATAAATAAACAGAAACGGGCCCCAATTGTTCTCAAGTGAAGGAAACTGAGCCCCTGGTATGAAAAGGAGAGAACGGAAAGAATGGCGCAGATTCTCATTATGCCATTGGCCAAAGTCGACAGATTCATAACAAGGGCAAAGAATGAAAATGCAATCTGGGAATGATTTGAGAACGTGGCCGTGCTTCTTAAATGGGCTGTGAGTCAGACTCAGATAGGCTGACTAATGACCAGTGGAGCGAACCAGCTTCATTAGGAGGGTGGTGTGATGAAGTCACCATCAGTTGCAAGGGTTTTTTTTCCCCAAATGGAAATATGGCAGCCCGTGTGAGCCACAACATCCCAGCAAGATACCAAAGCGTGGACTGCAAGACAGTAAGCCGTGGTTTCTAGATATGTTGGAGCAGCCACGTGTCTGGTGCTTTCCGTGCCCTGAATGTTTCCGCAGGGACCGTGCTAACCTTTCTCTGTATTGTTCCAATTTTACTACATGTGCTGCTGAAGTCCCAAATGTTACAATGACAGAGAAAAGCCCTGAGCAAAGCTGAATGTCTGAAGCTACCTTTGGTCCTTCTTTCCTTGCATTGCCTCCTGGGAGAGGCAGGGTGATTCAGCATTGGCTTTTCCCTCCGTTGTTTTACCAAAGGTGTAGCTCAAAACCAGATTCAAATACCCCAGGGCGACGCCGTACTGACTGCGAAGTCACCCCCGAATGGTCATAAATCTATGCAGAAGGTACCATAGAACCCAATGATCAAAGAAAGTGAAAGCAGCATGCAGCATAGAGGGTACCATAAAATCTGATGATCAAAGAAAGTGAAAGCGGCATGCAATGCAGAGGGGAATTTCTGTTCCAATGTGGGCTTGTTAAAACAAAGGAGGGAAAAGTCAATGCAGAATCTACCGCAGTTGTTCTCCGTGGTATCACAGAGTGCTTTCCCCCCATCCCTGCGACCTCAGATCCTTGAAACTGGGGGTGGAACCTGGGTAGGAGAGGGACCCCAGTGGGGCACAATGCGCCATAGACCCCGCTCTCTCCAAAGCCTCCGTTGCCTCCAGGGGACCTGATCTCTGTCGTCTGGAGATGAGCTGTAATTCTGGGGGATCCCCAGGCCCCACCTGGAGGCTGGCATTCCTAGAGGTTGGGAAACTGGGATGAGTGCCTGGCAGTTTGGGTGTGATGGAAGAATAAGGTGTGCATTTGGATCTGGTGGGAGAGAAGCAGAGAGGCTTGGGGTGCCGTGCGTCCAGTGGGGGACTCAGGGAGCAACAGGGGATCTCTCCAGGGACCGGTTTCCTGCTGCAGGAGCTTCCCCTGTTATCTCCTCGGATATCAGTAACTCCAGCAAATGTCACCATGACACCTCAGTCTCCGGGGCTCTCATATCCAAAGGGAATGCAGCCCAATAACACACACACCCCCCCGGATTTCCCACCACTTGGGGAAGAAGAGGGAAGCACGTGACACGCCCACAGTAGGAATGCTGCTGTGTAGTCTTGCTGTCGCCTGAAGAGAGGCCGTCCTCTTGCATTATTGCGCTCACTTGTTAATGAATGTGGAGGATCTTGTGGTGTTTCCAGAGCTAGCTGAAGGTGCTGGTTCCAGGGCTTGCTTTACTGTTCCAAGCATTTCTTTACTTAGCAACTGATGACTCATGACTGCTAGCTAAGATATACTACACTCGCTGGGGGAGGGGTGGTGAG
>NW_015167640.1:103144-103271 GCF_001447785.1 Gekko japonicus
GACACACTTCCGGTGATGGCAGGGGGTGTGGTACATGCAAATAAGTTATGCTAATGAGGCATGCTAATGAGCCCCTGCACCTCTTTTTCTATGAAATGACCCCTGCTCAGCATGACCCACCTCACAT
>NW_015167640.1:103933-111389 GCF_001447785.1 Gekko japonicus
AATGGGAGGTTCATTATTGCAGGCAACCCCCCCCCCCAAGAAAACAAAAAACTAAAGCCCAGCATATTTCAGTTTCAAACAGCATATTCTTCAGAGGCAGTACAATAGTAAAAGACACATGGAGGCCCCTGCATGAGCAAAGTGCGGCTTTTTAAAGCCGCACCAAAAAAGACACACGGCGGCGGGATCACATGGATCCCCTGAGCCGCCGCGCACTTCCTCCCCGGCACGATCAGACGCCAGGGGGAAGCCACTGAAGAGGGAGGGAGGCAGCTGAACTGCGCATGTGCGCGTGTGCGTAGTTCGGCCGGGAGGCAGGATTGCTGCGGAGGACGAGCGCGCCGGCGATCCCACGGCCGTGCTTGCTGCGGTGCTCCAGGTAAGTCCTCCTCTGTAGGAGGTTCTTTTTTATAGCGGGTTTTCCGGGTGTAGGGACGGATCGGGGATGGGTGCGCGCCGCTTTTCAGATGTTGCGGTGAGATCGCGCCCCTTTGCTGCGCCCCCAATCCGTCCCTCTCCCGGGCCAAAATCCCCTGTGTGACCCGGGGCCGGAGATAACTATCCAGTGCTTAACAGCAACACTGATCTTCAAATATGGCCATTTCTCCCCTCCACCATCAGGGACAAAATCCAAAGCCTACAGAATTACAAAAAGGAAGGAAAATATGAATCACATGATGCATGTCCCATTTGCTTTAAAAATAATAATAGAAATCCACATAAAAGCAGTTGCAGAAAAATAAATTAAAAATGTAAAGACTTAAGGAGGCTCAAGAAGACCCAGAATGTGTCAAACCAGGTCCAAACCAGCAAGGTCTAAGCTCTCTTTCAACCAACTGCTTCCCAAGATGTGAATTTCAGGCACTTAAAAGTAAAATGAAACAATTTCTCACCCAAACCAAGAAAAGGTGCACAGAAATTCACTATAATACTCCCTCACTGAATGGCAAACACAGAAGCTCTTTCCAAAGATTAGTTACAGAAGAGCAAAGGCCTTTTATACACCTCCAGAACAGCATCACCTGAATCACAGTGAGTTGCTGCTTTGCTGCTCACCCACTTGAATATGCATATTTGCACAAAAATAAAATAAAATAAAAAATACCAAGTCTCCAGTGTCCCTTCAGATTAGGGCCTCCCGCTCCTAGTTGGGAAATGCCAGGAGATTTGGGGGTGGAGCCTGGGGAGGTAGTGGGAGGGGCCTCAGCAGGGTATAATACCATAGAGTCCACCCTGTTTTCTCCAGGGGAGTTGGTCTCTGTCATTTGGAGATCATCCGTAATTCCAGTGGATTCCTAGACTCCACCTGGAGGCTGGCCACCCTATTCCTTCTTCATGAGGCAACAGCTGGCCCAAGAATTTCCTGCCAGCCGTGGAAGTGGAGCATTACGCACATGCCTGAGACCCCAGGCACTCTAGGCAGGATGGACCCTCTTCCCTGCCTGGTTCCAGGTGATATTTCCTTTCATGTGGGAATTCCCCTTTTTTGTACTTTGCCAGCTGGTCGGCCTTTTCTGTTGCTCCTCAGCCAGTATCAGAAGAGCCTTCCAGAAGCAGGAAGGCAGACGTGGAACCAGAGATTGCTCAGCACATTTCAGCCCTGCCCCATTCAACTCGCAGCTGGTCGCATTGATTTCAGGGAAAGTTCAGCCAGCCTGCTTAACGTTCTCAGGATTGTGCCTCCAGCGCTGAGATAAGTCAGTCAGGCCTCTGTGGGAACTGGAGGCAAGAGGCTTTGTGTTAACTGGCGAGGACAGTTCTGTCAGAGTAGACCAATAGTGAACTTTAACCCATCTCATGTAGAGGTGAAAGGGGAGACCGTGAAGGTGATAGGTTTCACAGTATCATGGATTGCTTACATCAGAGGTCCCCAAGCTTTTTGAGCCTGGAGACACCTCTGGAATTCTGACACGGTATGGGGGGCACAGCCACAAAGGGACTGCCACAAAGGGGCTGCCACAGAAGGCAGAGTCAACCGCAAATGGCTGCTGCAGCTTTCCTTCAATCACACAGTGAAGATCCTTGGGCTGTGGCAGCAGCTGCGGGCAAAGCAACAGCTCCAAAAATCCACACAGTCAATCAACTCTTCAATGGCCAATCAGAAGCCTTGCTGCATAAAAGCTCCACCTGGCCCCACCTGCTTTCTAAAAACACTTGGTGGGCACCACGTTGGGGATCTCTGGCACACATTTTTCACACACTAGTTGCCTTCTGTTGTGTGGGGGGGGCAGGACCTGATCTGCATCTCCAGTATTATTTTGATGTTTAAAAACACAGGCTTCTTCCTGAGACAATCCCAGCCCATTAGGGGTAATATAAACCACAACGATGTCACAGAGCCAGCCAATTATTGTAACGTGATCCCAGGGCTATTTTTGGGCAGGAACACACAGGAACGGAGTTCTGGCTGGCTCCCAAGTTGGCCACGCCCAGCAGGAACTCATTAGCATAATAGGCCACACCCAACAGCAGAAACTCATTAGGATTGGCCACATTAGGGTTGTGTGGCCTAACATGCAAAGGAGTTCCTGCTACAAAAAAACCCCTTTGGGTTTTGACAACAAGGTAAACAGAATAAGAAGCAAAAGGTGGGTGTGGCTGGATGACCACACTTCTGGTAACATGGGTGTGTGTGGCCTAATATGCTAATGAGTGTCTGCTGTTGGGTGTGGCCTTTTATGCTAATGAGTTCCCGCTGGAACTTTTTCTCCAAAAAAAGCCCTGGTGATCACGATGGCAAATCTGAGTGAGAGCAGGAACAGGAAGCCCTGCCCCTATCCAGAATAGGCTGTTTGACCAGGCCTATATGAAGCCAACCAGATTTGGCTATGCAATGAGGTCACAGAGTCGATCGCGAGTGAGGGCAACGCTTCCTGTCCTCAGCTTCCCATTCCATTATCAAAGTAGGAGAGGTTTTTTAGAAAATATATATATCTCTAGTTCCCATGCCCACCTAGACTGCTTCACCTGTAACTGCTGATTCTGAACACTCTGCCTTGTTTTATGGCAGGGCTCCCTTCCCCCCTCCAACTGTTACCCTGACAGGATGTCAGAATGGCGAGCAGCGAACCATGTTCTCCTGTGCTCTTTTGCCTTCCTCCCAAGCAGGGTCATGGAGCTCTGAGGGGAACGTTAAGAAGCGGCCCTGGAGAGGGGGTGGAGGGGTGGGGAAGGCCAGAAGTCATTTCGGGGGGGAACGCGGGGGAACGCGGTCCGTTGGGGGCGGGGTGTGTGGCCTTATGACACACTTCCGGTGATGTCAGGGGGTGTGGCCTTATGACACACTTCCGGTGATGGCAGGGGTGTGTGGCATATGCTAATGAGTTATGCTAATGAGTTCCTCTAGCTCTTTTTCTATGAAATGACCCCTGGGGAAGGCTCTTGCCTGAGGCCAGAGATGAGCCCCCATCCACCTGAGGTCTTGTTCTCTCATGCGTGCTCTACTCACTTGAGCAGACTGCCTCCCTCCCTCCCCAGTGTTCCCACTTTGCTGCCGAATGGGACGGGGGAGGGAAACAGGCCAGCTGGGGCAGCTTCATGATTATTTAAACACAAACATCAGCTCTTCGGCAATTAGCAAACATTCCCGGTGAAATGATGAGAAGCCGCTGACAGCCGAATGTGCTGCTATTAAAAGCCGTCACGTGCCAGCTTCTCCCAAGCTTGCCAGCCTCCCCCCGCCCAGCCACATGCCAACCTGGTATTCATGCCATGTTCAGGAGAAGTGTTTCACTGCGGAAATAGCTGTGGGAAACAGTCCGTTTGTGGGGGAAGATTCCAGCTCCCCAAGACCGGGCGTTTTGCAGTGAGCGGGGGGGGGGGGGGTCGGTCCATTTATCATCCCCCCCCCCGACAAGTTTTTGCCATCATCGTCTGTATCTCTGGGAGAAGGTCATGGATAACACTCTCCAGTGCCCTCAGGCCCATAGCCAGGATTTTGTGACTAGTGGGGCAATTTTTTTTCCCCGGTGGGGCTGCCATTATTTGCCATAATGAAGGAGAGGTGGCGTGCACCCCTCTCCCTCCCCTTATGCAAGGTTTAAAAGGCCCTTCGGCTGATCAGCGGGGAGCACGTGGCCCCTTAAATCTTGCAGGAAGGACAAATTTAAAGGACAAATCAGGGGCCCTTTAAGGAAGGAACGGAGCTCCCAATAGCCCGCAGAAGCGATGGGCCAGGTTCTCCTGGAGTTACGACTGATTTCCAACCTGTAGAGATCAGTTCCCCTGGAGGAAATGGGAGCTTCAGAAGGCAGATTGTAGGTAGGCACCGTAGATTCCAGGTGAAACCCCTCCCTAGATTCTCCCCTCCTTAGGCACTACCCCCAAATCTCCAGGAATTTCTCAGGCCAGAGTTGGCAACCCTACACATTAGGGGAAACTACTGGGGGGACAGCGGATGGCTTTCATGCATTATTTGCTGGTCAGCCAGAAAGATGGGAGGTCCTGAGTCAGACGGGGACTGTGACATGGGAGAAAAGGGTTCAAAACTCAACTGCTTCACGTGCAGCACGACTCAGCTTTGTCTTTAAGGACAAAGTGCTTGGCAGCAGGGCTTTTTTTGGGCAGGAATAGAGTTCCGGCTGGCTTCAGAGTTGGCCACGCCCACTACAGCCAAAACCTCTGCGTGCCTGGCTACAGATGGAAGGCCTGGGGAGCGGCCAGGGGGGCCCCTGGAAAGATTTTTAAATGCCTCCCCATGCCTTCCCCGGCAAGCCAAGGGCAAGCCAAGGGAAGGCAGTTTAAACTACCTTCCCTTCAAGGGGGGGGGGGCTTGCCCAGGCTCCCTGTAGCTGCGGAGCACCTCGGCAAGCCAAGGGAAGGCATGAGGCGTGGCCTAATATGCTAATGAGCTGCACTGTCAGGGGTGTGGTATAATATGCTAATAGGTTTATGCTGTTGGGTGTGGCCTATTATGCTAATGAGTTCCTGCTGGGCTTTTTCTACAAAAAAAAGCCCTGCTTGGCAGTAATCCTGGTGCAACCGCCTGCGTGGCCTGGGCAGCTCCTTCTAGGAGGGATCCACTTCCCAAGCCAGATGCAACTGGGAGCCACTCGGAGCAACAGGACTGGCCTGCCTGCCCATCCTCCGTGCCAGGTCCAAACAGTCCCAACTGTCATTTCTGCTAAACAGCATTTCCATTTCCTGCCAAGCCCCGCACCTTCTTGCTGACTTTGGGAGGGCTTTCTGAGTCTCTGCTTCTTTACACGGAGGGTGGTTAAAATGTGGAATTTGCTGCCAGAGGACGTTGTGGTGGCCACAGGAAGAGACAGCTTTAAAAGGGGATTAGATGGATTCATGGAGGAGAGGTCTGCCAGTGGCTACTAGCCATGGTGATTGAGGGGAACCTCCACATTCAAAGGCAGTCAGCTTCTGAATTCCAGAGCCAGGAGGCAACATCACGGGTAGACCTTGGCATCTCTCTGCCCTGTTGTTGGCCTTCCAGAAAAACTGGTTGGCCACTGTGTGAGACCGGACGCTGGACTAGATGGACCACTGATCTGATTCAGTGGGGCTCTCCGTAGGTTCTTAACAGGGGAAGGCCTCAGGCTCTATGCCCTGTTGTTGGCCCTCCAGAGGAACACTGGCCACTGTGTGAGACAGGATGCTGGACTAGATGGACCACTGGCCTGATCTAGCAGGGCTCTTCTGATGTCCTTATCAGAAGGGATCCTCTTGGCATGAGCTGTTTGACCTGCCGGTGAGAATGCTCATTGCCCCGGGGCCTGGAATGCTTTCTCCTCTCTGCTTGCAATTTGGGTGGGAAAGATCTTCGATGGAGTTCCCTGAAAATTTTACTGGGATAAAGCCACACCCAGAAATACGTTTCCCATTGAAATGAGTCTGAAAATGACTGGGTTTATTTTCTAACATGACAGGCTTTTATTCCAGGATCTTTTGGGGGGCGAAAAAAATCTCACCGAAGGCTTTAAAATGACACCCGCTTCCCCGCCCAAATCTCTCTTTCTCTCTCTCTTCACAGTCTTATTTATAACAAATCTTTAAGTGTTTAGAACTAGCAAACTGTCAACCCCCCCAAAAAAACCCGCTATAGGTGCCATGTGTTAAGTTTCTCTAGCTATACCTTGTAGCCCCCCAACGGGGAGGGCCAGCCCGGCTTTTGCTGTTGAGGGGCAACTTTGCTGGAGCTGGGGAATGACCAGTCTTAAAAACACACAGACTTGAGAGGGTGGAAATCACAGCCCCGTGACTGGTCTCAGCTATTGTGAAACTGTTTGTATCTATAACCAAAAGATGCTTTGGTTCCAGTTCCAAAGTCCTTCTCATGCTTTTATTCACTTTAAAATAGAACCTCGATATACGGCCAGTGTGCATTTTTTCCTAATGGAGTGGGGAATAGGGTTGCCAACTCCAGCTTGGGAAAGATTTGGGGCAGAACCTGGAGAGAGAGAGGGGTTTGGGGAAGGTGGGGGGAGGGAGCTCCGTGGGGATGTGGTGCCACAGAACACCCCCCCACCCCAAAAAAGCTGCCATTTCCTCCAGGAGAAGTGATCTCTGTAGTCTGGGTCCAGTTGTAATTCCAGGAGATCCCCAGGCCCCGCCTGGAGGCTGGCAACCCTACTGGCCTGATCCAGCAGGGCTCTTCTGATGTCCTTATCAGAAGGGATCCTCTTGGCATGAGCTGTTTGACCTGCCGGTGAGAATGCTCATTGCCCCGGGACCAGGAATGCTTTCTCCTCTCTGCTTGCAATTTGGGTGGGAAAGATCTTCGAGGGAGTTCCCTGAAAATTTTATCCTAACAGACTGGAATAAAGCCACACCCAGAAATACATTTCCCATTGAAATGAGTATGAAAATGACTGGGTTTATTTTCTAACATGACAGGCTTTTATTCCAGGATCTTTTGGGGGGCGAAAAAAATCTGGCCACTGATAGGGTAGGGTTGCCAGATCCAGGCTGGGGAAACTCCTGGAGATTTGGGGGTGGATCCTGGGGAGGACAGAAGAAGAGAAGAAGAAGAAGAAGAAGAAGAAGAAGAAGAAGAAGAAGAAGAAGAAGAAGAAGAAGAAGAAGAAGAAGAAGAAGAAGAAGAAGAAGAAGCACCCCCCCCCCCCAAAAAAAACAATAGGTGCCATGTGTTAACGTTTCTCTAGCTATACCTTGGAGCTGCGGTGGCTCAAGTCGTTAAGACGCTGAACTGAAGGCTGTGGAAGGTCAGTAGTTCAGCAGTTCAAGACCCGGGTGCCGCAAGACAGGGTGAGCTCCCGTCTCTCGTTCCAGCTCCTGCCAACCTAGCAGTTCGAAAGCAAGAAATTGCAAGTAGATAAATAGGGACCACTTCGGTGGGAAGGTGACAGCGTTCCGTGCGCCTTGGTGTTTAGTCATGCCGACCACATGACCACGGAAACGTCTTCGGACAGCGCTGGCTCTTCGGCTTTGAAACGGAGATGAGCACCGCAACCCTAGAGTCGGATTCGACTGGCTTTCGAGCAAGGGA
>NW_015167640.1:113975-114087 GCF_001447785.1 Gekko japonicus
CAGGAAGCAGTGACCGAACTTTCAAACCTGGCACAGAAAATCCTCTGTCAGAATGCCCCCCACCCCCTTAGTCACGTGAGTTTGCCTTACTGGAGGCCCTCTCCATCTTCTG
>NW_015167640.1:114460-121579 GCF_001447785.1 Gekko japonicus
CCCCCCCCAAGGTTTACTGCTGAGGAACAGGCAGCCATGCGCTGAGGGCTGGGCACAGAACCCTGTGCTTTTCATCACAGGAGGGCACCCATTCAGCCTCATAGTCAGAAATCAGGAAGAGAAGAGGCTGGTGGGGTAGGGTTGCCAGCCTCCAGGTGTGGACTGGAGATCCCCCAGACCATCTAGTCCAGCATCCTGTCTCACACAGTGGCCAACCAGTTCCTCTGCACAGCCAGCAACAGGACACAGAGGCTGAGGCCGTCATAATAACTGAAGAAGAGCCCTGCTGGATCAGACCAGTGAGGGTCCATCTAGTCCAGCATCCTGTCTCACACAGTGGCCAACCAGCTCGTCTGGAGGGCCAACAACAGGACACAGAGGCTGAGGCCGTCATAATAACTGAAGAAGAGCCCAGCTGGATCAGACCAGTGAGGGCCCATCTAGTCCAGCATCCTGTCTCACACAGTGGCCCAGCAGTTCCTCTGGGAAGTCCAGCAACAGGGCATAGGAATTGATGCCTTCCCTTGATGTTGCCTCCTGGCATTCGGATTCAGAGGATGACTGCCTCTAAAAGTTAGGGATGCCAGCCTCCAGGTAGAACCTGGGGATCCCCTGGAATTACAGCTCATCTCCAGACTACAGAGATCAGCTTCTCTGGAGAAAAGGGAAAAGGGATGCTTTGGAGGGTGGACTCTGTGGCACTGATTGTACCCCACTGAGGTCCCTGTCCTCCCCAGGCTCCACTCCCAAATCTCCAGGAGTTTCCCAACCTAGATCTGGCAACCCTACCCCCCATCGCCAGTGGCCAGGGGGACTTGACAACACTACAAACGTGGAGGTTCCCTTTAGCCATCATGACGACTAGCCACTGATGGACTTCTCCTCCATGACCTGAGGATGTTTCAGGTTCTTTTGCGTTGTTTGTTTTTATGCTGTGTTTTAGTTAAAGGTGTTTAAGTCATATTGGCCCCGGTCACACGAGCGGGATAATCCGCAGGGGACGGTAGGCTTTTAGAGCCAGAGCAGATGTGGGATCCCAGGAACGTGAAGTCTGTCACTACTTCCACGACCTCCCCTTCTATTTGCCAAGGAGTGATGGGGCCGGATGCCATGATCTTCATTTTTTTGATGTTGAGTTTCAAGCCAACTTTTGTGCTCTCCTCTTTTACCCTGAGCAAGAGGCTCTTAAGGTCCTCTTCACTTTCTGCCATTAGAGTGGTATCGTCTGCATATCTGAGGTTGTTGATTTTCCCCCCAGCAATCTTAATTCCCGCTTGTGATTCATCCAGGCCAGCATTTCTCATGATGTACTCTGCATATATATTAAATAAGCAAGGTGACAATATACATCCTTGTCATACTCCATTAAACCCTGACTGTTCCCTGGAAGGCCAGATAATGAAACTGAAGCTCAAATACTTTGGCCACCCAATGAGAAGGGAGCACTCCCTGGAGAAGACCCTGATGCTGGGAAAGATTGAAGGTCAAAGAAGACAGGGACGGCAAAGGATGAGATGGCTAGGAAGGGTCATAGATGCAACGAACATGAAATTGAGCCCAGAGGACGGCGGAAGACAGGAAGGCCTGGCGTGATCTGGTCCATGGGGTCGCAAAGAGTCGGACTCGACTGTGCGACTGAACAACAACAAAAAAGCATGATCTGACCGTCCCCCAAGCTTCGTGCTCAGGCCTTTAGCAGCTGACCACACGAAGCGAGGCAACACGGCAGTAATGCATTTGTGCACCTGCGTGGGACGCTGACGGGTGCTGGCTTCGACGGGCTACCAGTGCTTCCCGATCAGACGCCCGCACGCGCCGTGCGTTTTCCGGAAGATACTGCATGGTTCCCAGTATCTTTTAACTCTGCTTCTTCAGGCCAAAGCTACGGGCTGGAGACGGGAGCACAACACTTCCCAGATGTTGAGGTATGATCGCGCCCGTTTAATCCACAGGCAAGCCGTCCCTCTCGCGGGGCAAATTCTCCGTGTGACCGGGGCCATTGTATAGTTGTTGAAGATACTTTGGGTCTCCACTGGGGAGAAAAGCAGGATAAAAATGCACCATATAAATAAATAAAAGTCCTCATGCTTTAGAGGCCATTAAAATTCTCCTTTGCAGAGCGCACATGAACACATGAAGCGGCCTTATATTGAATCAGACCCTGGGTCCATCAAGGCTAGTGAGAAGCACTGGGTTTGCCGCATGGAGGACTCAGACGACGACATGCTTCAGCACACGTTTATTGTACTTAACACAGACAAAGACTAACTAATGGCCCGACAGGGCCAACTATATACATATCCACCCAGCACCCCCCATTCCCATTGGAGTGTTTGAATATCCCGCCAAAGTGGCTATTGGTTGGGGCTGGGGGATCCAGGATCCGAAGTTTCCATTGTTCTCGGATCCAAGCTCTTGCCTGTGCCGCGGACCCCTCGTGGTGGCCCACGTACACAACACCTAGTGCTGTCTACTCAGACCGGTAGTGGCTCTCCAGGGTCTCAGGCAGAGGTCTCTTGTATCACCTCCTACCTGGTCCCTTTTTAACTGAAGATGCCAGGGATTGAACCTGGGACCTTCTGCATGCCAAGCAGATGCTCTGCCACTGGGCCGCAGCCCTCCCCTAGCCACAGAGGTGCCGGAATGAGTCCTGTTTTTATGTATTTAGTTATTTTAATCATTTCTTTGAAAGAATCCCAAAAGGGGCAGCTTTCAGATAATTAGAAGCATTATGAACATTAAAAAAAAACACATACCAATATAATAACATACTAAAATCACATTTAAAAAACACTCAGTCAGCATAAAGTCTGGGCCAACTAGTGTGGCTTCAAGCTGGCAGCAGAACCTAAGAAAGAGATGGGGAGGTGAATGTGGGCGGCGGCGCTTGAGCGCGGACAGGGAAAAATTTGCGCACCAGGAGCAGGAGGGAGAGGAGGTACCCTCTCAAGCTCTTTCGTACAGCTGTGGAGTGTGGACTCATGTGAATTCTCCGAAGACCAAGAGCTCATCAAAGGTTTAAATGTGCTGAATGGGGTTATTTATTTATTTATGATCTTTATCGCCCGCCCACCGTCTGCAATAATTTATCCAAGTAACTTTGTGGTGCCTTTTGTAACGGTGCAAGTCTATTGCCTGCGCAGAAAAGCCCTCTTGAATAATTCGGTTTTGCATCGTCTGCGGAAAGCCAGGATAGTTGGGAGCCTTCCTGACCCCCTCAGGCAGGCCGTTCCACAATGGGAGCGGGGAACACAAAAAGAGAAGGCATGTATACAGGCAGTGGTTGATTTTGCCCGTTTGCAGGTTGGCACCTGCAGAACGCCCTGCTTGGATAAGCGAAACTGTTGGGGGAAAGGTGGTCTCGCAGATATGAGGATCCAAGGCCATAAAGGAGGAGGAGGAGACTGGATTTATACCTCACCCTTCATTACCTGAAGGAGTCTCACAGCGGCTTACAATCCCTTTCCCTCCCCCTCCCCACAACAGACACCCTGTGAGGTAGGTGGGGCAGAGCGAGCTCCCTTGAGAGAACAGCTCTGAGGCTGCGATCATACATACAATTAGACACGCCATAGGTGCAGATGCTGGGCAGATTTAAAGGGTACGATCAGACAACAACATCTGGGAAGTGCCCCGCACACGTTGGCAACCCATTCTGCTCCACCACAGAAGTGGAGTTAAAAGACACCAGGGAAAATCCAGTAGTAAACAGGTTGCGATGGGCCACGGATGGACTTTCCCATGTCTGATTGTTCCAGTGCACTCTCATGGCATTGGGATGGTCTGATCAGGCCATCCCGACTCCGTGCCTTCTACTGCATGCTTGACACCCCTGATTTAGAGGGAGCAGGGCTATTTTTGGGCAGGAACGCACAGGAACGGAGTTCCGGCTGGCTCCCGAGTTGGCCACGCCCAGTAGGAACTCATTAGCATAGTAGGCCACACCCAACAGCAGAAACTCATTAGGATTGGCTACATTAGGGGTGTGTGGCCTAACATGCAAAGGAGTTCCTGCTACCAAAAAGGCCCTGGGTTTTGACAACAAACAAGGTAAACAGAATAAGAAGCAAAAGGTGGGTGTGGCTGGATGACCACACTTCTGGTAACATGGGGGTGCGGCCTAATGTGCTAATGAGCTGTGCTGTCAGGGGTGTGGCCCAATATGCTAATGAGTTCCTGCTGTTGGGTGTGGCCTATTATGCTAATGAGTTCCTGCTGGGCTTTTTCTACAAAAAGAGCCCTGAGAGGGAGCATTGGTTGCAGCCCTCTTTGTCAGACAGATATGTGATGGAAAATTGTACAGGCGGGAATTTTGTGAGAGTGTGGGAGAGGAGTCAAGGTTTTGTGTGAATTACTTGAAGTGGAAATCTCAATGGCAGGGGGAAGGAGAGGAGCTGATGTAGAAAGAGTAGCTGTGAGTCTCCTCATGCAGCAACAGAATGAGCAGTTGCACGTATTGGATGGGGAGAGAGGTCAGAGTCTTAAAGAGACAAGCAAACACTTTCAGTGAAAATTAACTGGTATTGGTACAAGGTTGTAGACGGACAAATGGCTGCTTAGAAAAGCCAATTAAAATGTTCAAAAAGTGGGCCGTGTAGAGCTGTTAGAGATTTGAGGAAACCCAAATCTCTGTTTAAGCCAGAATGACAAGTCGTGTTTAACGGCGACTTCTTGATTCCTAATTCAGCACTTTCACATTATATTCCTTGTGATTATTTATTTATTTATTTGTAGAACAGTGACTTTCAGATCTGGAATGGTATGTCCAGGTGGACTGGGGTATTTTCCTATTGATTTCTGAAAGCCGTGATTTCTTATGTCAATAAATAAATTAAAAATGGTGTTCATTGATTCTATCACACTGAGACCAGTGTTACCTCTAAGCTGAGTTAGCGTGAGCTGGCTCAAAGTTTTTTTAGCTTCCAGCTCACACATTTTTGTCTTTAGCTCAGGAAGGATGGCTCCGGAGCAAACTGATTGATGCAGTAGCCGAACTGCTTGCTCACAACTTTAATGCCAGGAGTTCACGAAGTAGAATTTTTGCTCACAGGACTCCTCAGCTTAGAGGGAGCATTGGCTGAGATTGGCACATTTGTCCCGTGTAAACAGTAGAAGGGCACGGTTGGCACACGATGGCATCCATTCAATTGGATGGGGCACAACTGGATGAGCTCCGGATGGTGCAGCTGATGTTAGTAAGGCCTGCACAGGATTGTGTGGCCTCTCTGCACTTTTGCTGAATGGGAGCATATATACATTCCTGGTCCTAAGAAGCCAATCTGAAAGAGCCAAGAGTCAGATACAAACACTGCCGGCATGCAGAAACTGCACCCGTGTAGGCCAGTGGAGAGTGAAGAAATATCCTGTCCAGGGGTCATTTCGTAGAAAAAGAGGTGCAGGAGCTCATTAGCATAACTTATTTGCATGTGCCACACCCCCTGACATCACTGTAAGTGTGTCAGAAGGCAGCACCCACCGCTCAGGCTCCACTGGACTGTTTTGGATTGCTTGCTATTGGGGGGGGGGGAACGTGCAGATTTGTCCTCGCAGAGGAAGGAGAGCTTGTACCTGAATAAAACTTGGTCTTAAAGGTGCCACTGGACTGTTTTGAACCGGGGGGCTGGGGACGGGGCTCTGCAATTTACCTGGCTGTTTCTTGCTCTGAGGGCTGCTGGGAACAGGGGTGGGGCTTGTAGCATGTGCCCACCCCCTGTGCTCTTTACTGCCGGAGCTCCGCTCCTGTGTGCTCCCGCAGGAAATGACCCCTGATCCTGTCAGATGTATGAAGATGTACCAGGGACAAAGGCTTGGTGATGTGTCCAGAGATGCCCTCTGTAGAGGCACCTGGAGAGCTCACCTGCAGTCAGAGGAGGGCAGCGGCAGCGGCAGAGGAGAGCTGGGGGTTGGGACGGGCTATCCTCATGAGGCAGAGGGCAGCTGAGGGTTAGGCCAGGTGTAAAGGATAGTGGAGGGAAGGGCTAGGAAGAAGGAACAAGGGAGGTGGGAAGACATAGGTTTGGACTCAGGGGGACCGGATGGGGGAAAGCAGGAAGGGGAGGAGCTTGGATGGGAGACGGGGATAAAATAGGTTTGCCAGGTGAGGCTGAGAAACGGGCGGGGGACTAACCAGGAGCCTCCCAGAGAGGGAATGGAGGGTCTGGGAGAGGGAACTCTGAAGCAAGTTCCAGGGGAGCTGTTACCATATTTAAAGGGGCTATGTTCCCTTTAAATACTTTCCCTCCATTGGAACTAATTGAGGATGGGGGCACTTTCTTTTGGGCCTCATAGAATTGGACCCCTGGTCCAATCCTTTTGAAACTTTTCGGGGGGGGGCTTTGAGGTGAGGCACCAGCAGCTATGGTGAAAATTTGATGCATCTACCTCAAAAAAAACCAGCCCCTCCAGAGCCCTAGATACCCACAGATCAATTCTCCATTATACCCTATGGGGACTGGTCTCCATAGGGCATAATGGAGAACCCAGCAATTATTTCTCCCTATGCCCCACTTTCTGATAGCCCTGAAGTGGGGGAGGGGCTCCAAGCCAGAAGTTCCCCT
Source organism: Gekko japonicus (assembly GCF_001447785.1). Classification (NCBI taxonomy): domain Eukaryota; kingdom Metazoa; phylum Chordata; class Lepidosauria; order Squamata; family Gekkonidae; genus Gekko; species Gekko japonicus. Next base: position 121,018 of record NW_015167640.1, read on the forward strand.
GCCCCCAACTGGGGATTGGCAACTCCAGGATAAAAGGAGAGCCCACAAAGCTGGCCATGGAGGAGAAGGAAGGTGTTCGGCTGATGGGAGGCTGTAGAGACCTGCAGGCAATGAGGTAACCCAGAAAGCTGATCCTGGAAGGCTCCTGCCTTTCTGATGGTGGAGGGAGCCCAAGTGAGACGGAGCCACAGAAGGAGCTCACGGAGCACCAGGAAGACAGCCACACCACAGCAGTGGGAAAGAGCTCTCATAGAATCATAGAATGTTAGAGTTGGAATGGACCTTGCAGGGCATCTAGTCCAACCCCCTGCACTCTGCAGGCGCATAGCCAAAAGATAGCCCTACAACATACCCGAAAGATGGTTGTCCAGCCTCCGCTTGAAAACATCCAGTAAAGGAGCATCTACCACCTCAAGAAGCAGTCTGTTCCACTGCTCAACCACTCTTACAGTTAGGAAGTTTGTCCTGATATTTAGCCAGTATCGACTCCCTTGTAATTTCCACCCATTAGATCTAGTCTTGCAATCCGGAGCAAGAGAGAATAGATCTGCTCCATCTTCTA
>NW_015167640.1:122174-123520 GCF_001447785.1 Gekko japonicus
GGAGGAGGAGGAGGAGGAGGAGATTGGATTTATACCCCACCCTTCACTACCCAAAGGTGTCTCAGAGCGGCTTACAAACTCCTTTCCCTTCCCCTCCCCACAACAGACACCCTGTGAGGTAGGTGGGGCTGAGAGAACTCTTCACAGAAACTGCACTTTTTCAAGAACAGCTGTGCTAGAGTTATGGCTTGCCCAAGGTCATCCAGCCAGGTGCAAGTGGAGGAGTGGGGAATCAAATCAGGTTCTCCCAGATTAGAGTCTGCGCATTTAACCACTACACCAAATTGAATCCATCCAACGGTTGCACCATCCAGCCCACACTTAACCAGCTTATCCTCAAGGATATCATCATGAGAAACTTTGGCATGATCCTCAGGGCGCCCTAGCCCTGCTAGCCTGGGCACTGCTTCCATCTGAAAGGCGCCAGTGGTGATAGCTGCAGTGCCTGAAGCCAAAGCCCACCCTCACCCCGTGCTCCTTCTTGATGTCTTCTGTGAATGAGAGTGTGGGTGGATCGATGCTCTCTTATGACCCGTCTCCTCCATCTCACAAAAGGGGCAAACAAACCAAGGGACTCGACGTGGGGCACACGCGCACGCAGTGCTCTGTTGCCTGAGATCTGCCGCTCTGACTGGTAGCTTTGCAAAGGGGCTCCCTTCCAGCTTCCTGCTGTGTCTGAGCAGCACGGTCTTGTGAGAGGTGCCAGCGCTCACTATAAAGACAGATCACAGGTTTTCGGGGCTTTGAACCGGCTCAGCCAGACACGGTGAGAAATGCCTTCCTTCTCTCCCAGAAGCCGCTCATTAAGGTGCCCCCGTGAAGCCAGAGCTCTTGATGCGGGTGACCATCTTTTCTGCCTGGCTAGACGGATAAGGGGGGGTCCCCCTTCCCCTTTCACAATACCTTCCCAAGTTGCCCATATTGCCAAACAAACCTCATTGCCCTCTGCTTGACAAGGGCAGCGGCCTCTTCCTTTTCCCACCACCCACTCGGCTGGCTGCCAACCTCACAGACACGGTTGTCACTTGCCATCCCTTTGCCCATTACGTGCCAACCAATCGAGGCTGGCAGAAGGGGGGGCATGTTGAGAACTCTGATGACATCCGCAGGGGAGAGCAGGTACGACTTAGGGTTGCCAGATCTGGGTTGGGGAATTCCTGGAGATCGGGGTGGAGGGAACCTGGAGAGGGTGGGGTTTGAGGAGGGGATGGGCCCTCATCAGGGTAAAATGCCATAGAATCCACCCTCCAAAGCGGCTGCTTTCTCTAGGAAAACTGATCTTGATCATCTGAAGAAGAATTGCCAGGGCTATTTTTGGGCAGGAACGCACAGGAACGGAGTTCCGG
>NW_015167640.1:124361-136591 GCF_001447785.1 Gekko japonicus
AGCGGTCGCCACGTTCCCCCCCCCCCCAATCTCCTGGAATTTCCCAACTCGGAGTTGGGAATCCCATGCTCAGGTTTTTTTTAATCATCCCCCCCCCCGGCTGGATTCAAAAACAGGAAATATGCCAGATGAGTTTGGGGTAGCGGTTAAGAGCGGTGGACTCTAATCTGGAGAACTGGATTGGATTCCCCACTCCTCCTCATGGAGCTGCTGGGTGACCTTAGTCAGTCACAAGTTCGCTCAGAGCTGTTCTCTCAAGGACAGTTCTGGAAAGAATTCTCTCAGTCCCACCTACCTCACAGGGGGTCTGTTGTAGGGAGAAAAAGGGAAGGAGATCGTAAGCAGTTCTGAGACGCGGAGTGAAGGGCGGGCTATAAATCCAATCTTCTTCCTCTTATTGTTCCTCTCCTCCTCCTCCGTTTGGGGAAGAATTAGTGAGTGTGGGAGGGATGAAGCACCCCTTCCTTCTACCCCTGTCTCCTCAAATGCCCCCTCAGCCCCTGTAGTTGTGTCACCTCTGCAAAGACAGTTTTGTCGTGCTGTCCATCGAAGTCAATGGGTTTAGGGGGGCATAACTCTGTTTTTAGGATTGTGTTGCTAGAAACACAGTTCTGTATTGACATGTGCTTCACCCCTGAAATCCCTTGGAGAGTTTATTTCTTGCTTTCCACTGTATTGTCCTGCTCTGCTCAATGTAACATCTAGATTAGGGCAATGCTCAAGAGGAATGTTTAGAAATATTTTCCTTTCCAAATTCCTGGCACTTCTGTTTTGCTTGATTCTCCCCGGTTCCCCTTGAATGGGCTTTGATTAAATGTATACTGGGAGTCCTTTTCTCAAGTCATTCTAAATCTCACTTAAACTTTGTGAAACCTTACTGTTCTGTGTAAGCATCCGCTATACTTCCAAGAGGTGTAGATGGCGGCTCTGGAGGGGGGGGCGGGTCCTTAAAACGATAAAACGCAGCAACACCAACTTATTCCTCTGGGGGCAAATGCTGAGTGTTCCTTAATTAGCTGTCAGGGTCCTATTGGCACAGCGTCGGCCCTGGGCTGAAGATGCCAGGAGTAAAACGGGGTGCCTAAGCCCCTCCAAGCCACATTCAAATTAAGCCTGACTTGCTTGATATTGGTTGGGTCCCCGTGCCACAGATCACAGCTCTCATGGGGGGAGGGGGGAAATTGAGATTTATGCCCCGTCAAGCCAGACCTTAATGAAGACACCTGACAGGACTCCTTGGAATTGCCCAGTCCCCCATAGTGCTCTGTCTGGAGAGAGAGAGAGAGCGGGGTAAAAATGCTAACAAAACCAGTAAAAAGCATTATTGCATGCAAAACAGCCAGAAACAAAACTATTTGTGGCATAGCCGTGCTGGATCTGCACATATGTCCCTTTCCCTGTTTGTGCAGACAGAGCGGCCCACGTTCCCCGCAGAAGACAGCGCATCCGAAGGCAACCGCCACCGCCTTGCCATTTCTAGGCAGCGACTCAGAAGCCGGGAAGGAGGGGAGGGAGACGTTTTTAGACTTCAGCGGCTTCCAGTCACATCCCCACCAAGAGCGACGGTGCTGCGGGGAGGCAGCGATGAGTAATCATGGGCCTAACGGAGCTGGCCCCCTTCCACAGGCAATCTTCTCCCTAGGAGGGCGGGCGTTGCTAAGTGGCCCCCTGCGAAGGGGTTCAGGGATGCTTGCGTGGCCCTTGGCTTCTCTCTGATGGGGCTGGCGTGAAAATAAAAACACAGATGGGAAGGCAGAGAAAACGACGACGTGTCAGGAGCGGCGGCAGGCGAGAAGATGAAACACGCTTGCCATCCATGAGCACAGGGGGGGGGGGCGGCCTGCTCCCTGGCAGGGAGTCCCTGGCCTTCATTCGCAGGCAGGACCGTGGAGGTGCAGGGCAGAAGGCAGCAGTGGGCAGGGTCAGGCAGGCCAAGAGATTGCTGCCGCCAGACCACCCTCCATCTTCCTAGGGTTGCCAGTCTCCAGGTGGGTAGCAAAAAAAGACCCAAAGGAAACTGTGCAAATTGCGCTTGTAATACATAACATGCAATGTAACAACGTGACCATAAATATGAAGGTGAAAAATATAATCATAAATTCTGGGTAATAGAAGTGAGAAGGAAGTAGTCAACAGATGCTGACGAGGTTTCCCGGAGTAGCCTTCGTTTCGTAAAAAACTTCTTTCGAAAGTCAGGAAATATCTCTCATGTATCCGTAGATTGCAATCATTTTGCCCGGTGATGTTAGAATATCTGCAAGAGATACCTACCATTCATTATGGACTTGGATTTGGTATAGAAACCTGTCGAAATGATTGCAGTCTACAGATACGTGAGAGATATTTCCTGACTTTCGGAAGAAGTTTTTTACGAAACGAAGGCTACTCCGGAAAACCTCGTCAGCATCAGTTGAATATTTCCTTCTCATTTATATTACCCAGAATTTATTATTATATTTTTCACCTTCATATTTATTGTCACATTGTTACATTGCATGTTATGTATTACAAGCGCAATTTGCACAGTTTCCTTTGGGTCTTTTTTTGCTCTAAACTGTCCCCTCTAAGCTGTGGAGTCTTGTGAGCAAAAATTCTACTTTGTGAGCTACGGGCATTAAAGTTGTGAGCGAGCAATTTGGCTACCGCATAAATTAGTCTGCTCTGGAGCCCTCCTTCCTGAGCTGAGACAAAAACGTGTGAGCTGGAGGCTAAAAATCTGTGAGCTAGCTCACACTAACTCAGCTTTGAGGGAACACTGGCTGTGACCCGTTCGGTTTTTCAGTCTCCAGGTGGGAGCTGGAGATCTCTTGGGATTACAACTGATCTCCAGGCAACAAAGATCCATTCACCTGGAGAAAATGGCCGCTTTGGAAGGTGGACTCTGTGGCACTGTACCTCACCGAGGTCCCTCCCCTCCCCAATCGGACAGCGCTGGCTCTTCGGCTTTGAAACGGAGATGAGCACCGCAACCCTAGAGTCGGATTCGACTGGCTTTTGAGCAAGGGAACCTTGACCTTTACCTTTTAGCTGTAGAAAAGAGCCAGAGTCCAGCAGCATCTGGAAGATTAACAGAAGTTGTGACAGGAGAGTGAGCCTCTGCTCATTTCTTCAGATACAGCTAGAATGTGAGCCCATCTGTCCTTCTTTCACAAGGTCGACGGGTTTCCATTCTGTACGGCTAAATGTGCTGCCTTCCTTGGAGACAGATCAAGATGGGAAGCCCTGTATAGTCTGTCTGTAGCGGCAGAAAAGGAGCACCTGAAAGACTAACAAAGCATGTGGCTGGGAAGGAGCCTGCATGAGTCATGGCTCACTGCTTCAGATACCTTCTTCGCCCTGTACGCCCATGCCCATCTTGGAGTAAGGGCAGAAGAGAAATGAGCTCTTCCATTTGCAATGTTGTTGTTCAGTCGCACAGTTGAGTTCGACTCTTCGCGGCCCCATGGACCACATTACGCCAGGCCCTCCTGTCTTTCGTCGTGCTCCGAGGTTTGCTTAATTTCATGTTCATTTCATCGATAACACTGTCTGACCATCTCAATGCAGAGAGCAAAAGTGTTGCTTCTCTCCCTGCCAAGCTTGGATGGGAGGGAAAAGCTGCCTTCCGCAACCTCATTGGGTGCAGTCAGACGGCCTGCTCATTTCTTCAGATACAGCTAGAATGTGAGCCCATCTGTCCTTCTTTCACAAGGTCGACGGGTTTCCATTCTGTACGGCTAAATGTGCTGCCTTCCTTGGAGGCAGATCAAGATGGGAAGCCCTGTTAGTCTGTCTGTAGCGGCAGAAAAGGTGCACCTGAAAGACTAACAAAGCATGTGGCTCGGAAGGAGCCTGCATGAGTCATGGCTCACTTCTTCAGATTCCTTCTTCGCCCTGTATGCCCATGCCCATCTTGGAGTGAGGGCAGGAGAGAAATGAGCTCTTCCATTTGCAATGTTGTTGTTCAGTCGCACAGCCGAGTCCGACTCTTCGCGGCCCCGTGGACCACATCACGCCAGGCCCTCCTGTCTTCCGTCGTGCTCCGAGGTTTGCTTAATTTCATGTTCGTTGCATCGATAACACTGTCCGACCATCTCAATGCAGAGAGCAAAAGTGTTGCTTCTCTCCCTGCCAAGCTTGGATGGGAGGGAAAAGCTGCCTTCCGCAACCTCATTGGGTGCAGTCAGACGGCATGTGCTGGGAGCAATTTAAGTCGCTCCAGTCCTGATGCGTGTTTTTTTTTAACCTGGAGAATCGCGATCACACTCACCTCCTTGTTCCGGATCGCTGCGCAGCCACATCACTCCCTGCCGTCCACATGCGGGAGCGTGCGTCAATGTTTTTCTCTCTCTCTCTCAGTTTGGGCATGTGCACAGGCGGCCATCTGTAGAATTAAAATTTTCACGCGTGCGCAGAACAGCGATTTCCACTTCAACCCAACTGCTGTAACACTTCCCTTTATACTTTAAAGGAACACTTCCCTTTAAACGTTTACCCCCAGACTGGCCTCCGTGAGATCCCAAACTCGTCTAACCAACAAAACTAGGCACCGTTTAAACATTGTTTTTAATAACGTGGGAGCAGAGCTCCGCCTGTGCGCATACCGCCGACGCTAAAATAAAACGGCGGGCAAAGAGCGGAAGCCCCGGGCTTCCAAGCGGAAGTGGCTCAACACCGCAGGAGCGATCAGACGTCAGAAAAATGCGGCTAGAACCGGAGAATCAGGAAAACACCACTTGGGGACCTGGAAACAAAAGACTCCATTATAAAGGGGGTTTGAGGCGGAAAGCGACGGCTGGGGACGGTGCACAGATGTTGGGTGTGTGAACGTGGATATAAAATCCGTTACTGAAGCGTGCCGAAAGCAGACTAAACGGCCCATCTGAACTCACCCATTGTGCAGCAATTTTGCTGAGGAGGCAGTGGGGGGAAACTGGCTCACAGCTGATGGGGGTGAGCTCTGAGTGGGCCTCTTCCCTCCCCTCCAGCCCAATAGCTATTTTGTTCTGGAGGTATTTTTCTGAAGGATGGGACAGATTATTACTGTTGCTGTTATTTAAATTTATAAACCGCCCTCCCCTGGCGGGCTCAAGGCAGTGTACATCATGAACAGTTAAAAGCAATGAATAAATTAATAATAGTTAACAAATAACAACAGACTAGAACATACAGCATACGTCCTTCAAGAACTGATGGCATGCATATAACTTCACTCCCTTGAATGGGTGGAACACATACGGGGAGAGTAGTACAGCAGCGGTCACGGTCAGGAACAGTTGCTGTCCTCAGTCGTAGGCCTGGTGGAACATCTCTGAGAAAGGTCCTGCAGGGTGCGGATGTTACTAGGTAGCAGGGCTATTTTGGGGCAGGAACGCGCAGGAACGGAGTTCCAGCTGGCTCCCGAGTTGGCTCCCGAGTTCCCAGCAGGAACTCATTAGCATAATAGGCCACACCCAACAGCAGACACTCATTAGGATTGGCTACATTAGGGATGTGTGGCCTAACATGCAAAGGAGTTCCTGCTACAAAAAAAGCTCTGGGTTTTGACAACAAGGTAAACAGAATAAGAAACAAAAGGTGGGTGTGGCTGGATGACCACACTTCTGGTAACATGGGGGTGTGGCCTAATATGCTAATGGGCTGTGCTGTCAGGGGTGTAGCCTAATATGCTAATGAGTGTCTGCTGTTGGGTGTGGCCTATTATGCTAATGAGTTCCTGCTGGGCTTTTTCTACAAAAAGAGCCCTACTAGGTAGAGAGTTCCACCAGGCCCAGTTGAGGACAGCTGGACATCTTTTGGGCCAGGGATCATGTTAAGTACGAGACTCAACACAGCTAGTGAACAGTGAATCAGCTTTATTCAACGAAGTCAGAAGAAATCAGAACGAAAATAAAACATAGAGCAACAGGCTCTCTTTTAAACAGTCCGGGCTTGGGAGGCCACGCCCACATGTCAGCTAACAACCAATAACTATTTACAGATAAAGTCCAATCAGAGTGCTTCCCTCCAGAACATTGCGCAGCTCTGATTGGCTTATTTACAATCCTGTTTAGAACTCAAGCATCACATAGTTTTCAATACATAACAGATCACCAGTAAGTTTTGATCTCCCAAGCGCAGAGCTCTTCAGGGGGCATACTGGGAGAGGCGGTCCCACTGGTATGTCGGTCCCAGACCATGAACGGCTTTGAAGATCAAAACCAAAACATTGAAGCAGATCCGGTATTCAACTTGGAGCCAATGCAGCTGGCGAAGCACAGATCGAATGTGTGCAGGCATTGGGGTACCCGTAAGAGCCCTTGCACCTGCATTTTGGGCAAGCTGTAATTTCCAGGTCAGCCTCAAGGGTAGCTCTATGTAGAGCACATTACAGTAGTCCAGTCTTGAGGTGACCGTTGTGTGGATCACTGTGGCAAGCTTGGTGCTGGAGAGGTAGGAGGAAAGTTGCCCGACTTGGCGAAGTTGGGAAAAAATGCCATCCTGTCAACATGTGCTACCTGGGCCTCCATTGATAAAGAGGAGTCCAAGAGCACACCCAAGCGCTTGATGGTTGATGCCAGGATCAGCGGTGTGCTGTCGAGCACTGGGAGTTGACACCCCAACCTCCGATCGCTCCCCCCCCCCCCCCCCAATCCCCCCCCCCCCCCCGCCACAGGACCTTCATCTTTAAGGGATTCAGTCTCATCCACCTCTGTCTCAACCATCCAACCACGGCCTCCGATCCTTCAACCAATAGGGAGATGCAAAGTCGCTCGGCAGTTGTTCGAGTTGCTTGATGCAATCTGAATATGTTCTTGATTGGCTCGCAGGCTGCGGTCGAGTGTCAAATGAGGTGAGTTCATCTGCCAAACAGGTGCACTGAGAAATCCGTGGCATCCCTACCAATGACAACAGTGCGGTCTCACACACCCCCCATTTCCAAGGGGTACCAGTTGACAGACATGAAAATGTTGTTGCCATCATTAGCAGTTATGAGTCGGCAAAATATTTTCTTAATGGCGTGTTTATTGGATGATACTAGTTTTCTGATTAATATACCACTGTATTTGGGTACGTATCAAAATTAGTTATAGAATTTTGCCAAATTGTTCTCAGAAGCCTGAGTGGAAAATTCCCCCACAAATCCGTTCTTTAAAATAATCTGGAATTCGCTTATCAGCCAAGCTTTTTGAGCACAATTGAGAATCCATGGCTTTCTTTAGTATCAGGGATACCCCTTGCTTTGTTTTGTGAAGATAAATAATTACTAATCAAAATCCAAACAAAACCACATATACTTAACATAGTGAATCTGACTGTAATGACTGTCAACGTTAATCAACAATCAGAAAAGTTGAATCTGACAGCTTTCCTTTGTCTCCATGTCAACAGAGAGAGTGACTCAGAACATGATTCTCTTTGACCCTTCCTCCTATTCATGTGTTTATGTGTTTATGTGATTACGCGTTTTATTTTTAATTGTTTAAAAATATTGAGATGTGTTTTTAATCTTGCACTGATGTTTTTTTTATTGCTTACTGCCTTGAGGACCCTAAACTGAGTGGAAAGGCAGCTTAAAGATGTTATAAATAAAACAAATAATCAAGATATGTGCCTGACAATAACATTGTCCAACCAGAACTGTTTGCAGATGTTCCCACTGAAGTGCAACATGATTGTCCCAGGAAACAGTAATATCACAGCATTACATTGCCTTACATTAAAGAGAGCCAGTTTGGTGTAGCGGTTAAGTGCGTGGACTCTAATCTGGGAGAACTGGGTTTGATTCCCAACTCCTCCACTTGCAGCTGCTGGATGACCTTGGGCAAAGCCATAGTTCTATCAGAGCTGTTCTTGCAAAGACAGTTCTGGAAAGAGCTGTCTCAGCCCTGCCTACCTCACAGGGTGCCTGTTGTGGGGAGGGGGAGGGAAAGGAGTCTGTAAACTGCTCTGAGATGCCAAGCGAAGGGCAGGGTATAAATCCAATCTCCTCCTCCTCCTCCTCTTCTTCTTATCATCATCATCATCATCATCATCATCATCTCAGTGGCATTGGCAGGGTTTTCTCACTGAAGCATGATTTCTGTTTGCATGCAATGCTTTGTTATCTGGGTCTCATCCTGCTGGGCCCAGAGGCACAGATTTGCTTGTTGCAACTGCTGGGCCCACTTTCTGAGTGAAACAGACCGAGGATCTGAGATGTCTCAGTGTCTTTAGTTTTTATCTTTCATTTAAAAGTAGCAGTGAGGGGGCAGGGGAATTGCGGGCTGCAGACAGTGTGTGTGCATCTATATATTTAGTTCAGGCCAAACTGTGCAATCCTTGTGTGCATGAAGCTGCCAACTCAGGTGTAAAATGAGGGTGGGGATAGCTTGTTTTTTAAATAAAATGAACAGGAAAGTGGAACATTGTCCACGCCTTCATGGCGGGTGAAGCTCTTTTCTCAGTGCAAGCAAACAAACATAAACAGGTAAGATACTTTACATACATTACACCTAGACATATGTTGCCTTCTGTGAAAGTTGAAGTATACTGTGGTAGTAAATCGTAGGTGTAAATTTACAGTAACACTTAGTGTGTTTATGACTAGACATGAAGTAATTTGTGAGTTGCATGTTGATTGCAGGATGCAGATAGAGACATTTAATTTGTGTTAATACTGAAGTATAGTTAGATATACTGGATTGTGTGGTTGGCAGTCAGTTGTTATAACATGCTCTAGAAACGGGAACCATTTCCCCATAAAATTGGATATTTTAGGGTATATTTCCAATTGTTGCATTCTATCAGTTTTTTTTTCCATTATAAAATGATCCCAAACCTTGTTGAGCCGACAAGAATGTGTTGGCACTGAGGGAGATTTCCATTTGGAAACAATTGCACTCTTCACCACAACTAGTAGACTGGTTATTAGGTCACGACTGATCTTTGGGATATTTATGACATGCCACGTATCTAGGAATACTAGTTCTGGTGAAAACGTGATTGAATAACCCGTGAAGAGATCTATTTGTAGCAAAATGTCATGCTAACTTCTTAGATCCTGTCCTGACAGGGAGGAAAATGTGCTAGAGAGTGATGAGAAGAAGAAGAAGAAGAAGGAGAAGGAGAAGAAGAAGGAGAAGAAGAAGAAGGAGAAGGAGGAGAAGGAGGAGGAGAAGAAGAAGGAGAAGAAGAGGAGGAGGAGGAGGAGGAGATTGGATTTATACCCCGCCCCTCACTACCCAAAGGTGTCTCAGAGCAGCTTACAAACTCCTTTCCCTTCCCCTCCCCACAACAGACACCCTGTGAGGTAGAAGAAGAAGAAGAAGAAGAAGAGATTGGATTTATACCCTGCCCTTCACTACCCAAAGGTGTCTCAGAGTGGCTTACAAACGCCTTCCCCTCCCCACAACAGGCACCCTGTGAGGTAGAAGAAGAAGAAGAAGAGATTGGATTTATACCCCACCCTTCACTACCCAAGGGAGTCTCAGAGCGGCTTACAAACTCCTTTCCCTTCCCCTCCCCACAACAGGCACCCTGTGAGGTAGAAGAAGAAGAAAAGAGATTGGATTTATACCCCGCCCTTCACTACCCAAAGGTGTCTCAGAGCGGCTTGCAAACTCCTTTCCCTTCCCCTCCCCACAACAGGCACCCTGTGAGGTAGAAGAAGAAGAAGAAGAAGAGATTGGATTTATACCCTGCCCTTCACTACCCAAGGGAGTCTCAGAGCGGCTTACAAACTCCTTCCCCTTCCCCTCCCCACAACAGACACCCTGTGAAGTAGGTGGGGCTGAGAGAGCTGTGAAAGAAACTGCTCATTTTCAAGAGCAGCTGTGCTGAAACTATGGCTTGCCCAAGGTCCTCCAACCAGGTGCGAGTGGAGGAGTGGGGAATCAAACCCCGTTCTCCCAGATTAGAGTCCGCGCACTTAACCACTACGCCAAACTGAGGTAAGGTGTGGGAGGGCTTTGACTTCTCTCTCTCTCCCACAGGAAAGAAGAAGCACACCTGGCAGTTCATGACTTCCTTTTAGCCTATAAAATGAGGGTTGTTTCTCCTATGGGATGGAAATTTGGCTGTGAGAATCCCTTGGATGAAAAATTCAAGCACTGGCCTGGATCCAGACTAGACTGTTCTGGGGGACCACAGATTTCTGCCCACGGAGGGTGATTTTCCCACCTCCTCCCCTCACCCGCAGCAGTCTAAAATATTTCCCAAAGTCCTGTTTGGGGGGATAGAAGCTACCTTTGCAACCAATAGAAATAAAAAAATGGAAAAGAGAATGTGAATAGGTATGACGACTGTGATAAACCCCACGAATACAAAACATTACCGGACCAAATGGACTGAGAATGACCCACATAAAATTTCTGGGCACACCTCTACTTGTTTTCCATCCATGCTTTGATTCTATGCGGCCTGAGGTGCCAGAAGTCGACTGAATGTGTTTAAGGATGCCTGACTCTGCACAGGGTCACAGGGGGATGTTCTCCGAGACTCCAGGGCTTTTACTTTACTTTACATTTCAACTTATATCCCGCTTGAATCCCTCCCACGGGGTCTCTGAGCGGCTTACATAGCTTTATTATCCCTAACTATGGGCACATACATCATTGGGGCGGGATTGCCTACTTAGATCCTGTCCTGGCAGGGAGGAAAATGTGCTAGAGAGCGATGAAAAGAAGAAGAAGAAGAAGAAGAAGAGGAAGAGGAAGAAGAGATTGGATTTATACCTCGCCCTTCACTACCCAAAGGTGTCTCAGAGCGGCTTACAAACTCCTTCCCCTTCCCCTCCCCACAACAGACACCCTGTGAAGTAGGTGGGGCTGAGAGAACTCTTGACAGAAACTGCTCATTTTCAAGAGCAGCTGTGCCGAAACTATGGCTTGCCCAAGGTCCTCCAACCAGGTGCGAGTGGAGGAGTGGGGAATCAAACTCCGTTCTCCCAGATTAGAGTCCGCGCACTTAACCACTACGCCAAACTGAGGTAAGGTGTGGGAGGGCTTTGACTTCTCTCTCTCTCCCCCATCAAAATAGGGCCGGGTGCTCACTCCGGCCGCGGTGGGTCTCGAACAGCCTACAGGCTGTTCGCTAGATGTTAAGGCAGGTGCATTTGCTCCCTGCGCCACCACTCCCTGGGCTGTGGTGCTGTTCCTGAGCAGGATGCTTCTTATGGCAACAAGGAACTGACTTTGGTTCCATGGGGATCAGGGACTGGAGATCTGCTGTTATTGCACTGTCCATGCCCACTTGTTGAAAGAGACGGGGCCGAACGTCCATTTGACAAACGTTACCATTCCCCACAAGGAACGCCGAATTCCGTACCCTGTATAAATCTTGCAGACTGGATGTGTACATCATGTTTCTCCTTTTGCATAATTTGTGCCGTGCATTTACTGCTTTGCATGATTTATGCCGGTTCCGCTAATCTTGGGGTGGGGCCAGCAGCTCTGCAAGGCATCAGAGGTCTGACTAGGAACCGGGGCCTGCAACTTTCCCGGCTTTCATGGCTTCCTTGGGGTCTGACTTGCCCCACGCTCTCTTTGCAAGCCTTGTGGGGAGAAGCCGGCTTTTTCTAAAAGCGGAGATGATCTGCCGAATCCTGTGGCCTCTGCACACTTCTGCAGAATTGCAGCCCACACACGCTTCTCTCGTGTGGCTGTAGCAGCTGTGGGGGGGGGGGAGGCGGCGGGTGCAGCAGGCGGGTTGTGCGGTCAGGAGTCCAGAAGCAAAAACCCAGTCTTCCGGATGCGCCAGTCCTTCAAAGCAGCAGGCAAGAGAGTGCCGGTTTATCATCAGAGTCTATAAATAATTGTCTCTCTTAGTCCCTGTTCCACATTCACGCTGTGAATCTAACAGTTTTATCTCTTAGTCTCTATTATTATGAAAATTCAAACCCAGTGGTTACCGGGGCTCCTTGGTTGACCCATCGGAGATTTCTTTCTTTTTTTTTTTTTTAAGGTAATTCTGATCGGCAAGAGGACAAGGGGCTGCCTCTCGCTGGCAGGCGGATGCAAAGCGAGAAGGTTTGCTTACCTTTGTGCCTCCTTAAGAGTACATTGCTTGTTTCCATGGCAACCCCTTATTTTGCCTCTTCTTTCAGACCCAGCGCAGCAAGCAGCTGCTTTGCCAGTCCCTGCAGGCCAAACTCTGCCCCTGTGGAGGGAAGGCAGAGAGGGAAGGCCAAGCCCCGCTTCGAGCCTGGATCTGTCCCAGCCCTTCACCCTTCGCCTGGAGCCCCTCTCCGGGCAGGAGCTCCACAGAGGAGCCTGGCAGGTGCCTGAATGCCG
>NW_015167640.1:136696-141505 GCF_001447785.1 Gekko japonicus
GGTGGGAGACGCGATCCCTGCAAGCAGAGGCACTGGTTTTCAGGGCAAGGACCAGGGCTTTTTTGGTAGAAAAAGCCCAGCAGGAACTCATTAGCATAATAGGCCACACCCCTGACAGCACAGCTCATTGGCACATTAGGCCACACACCCCTGTTACCAGAAGTGTGGTCATCCAGCCCCACCCACCTTTTGCTTCTTATTCTGTTTACCTTGCTTGTTGTCAAAACCCAGGGCCTTTTTTTGTAGCAGGAACTCCTTTGCATGTTAGGCCACACACCCCTAATGTAGCCAATCCTAATGAGTTTCTGCTGTTGGGTGTGGCCTATTATGCTAATGAGTTCCTGCTGGGCGTGGCCAACTTGAAAGCCAGCCGGAACTCCGTTCCTGTGCGTTCCTGCCCAAAAATAGCCCTGGCAAGGACTATGCACATTCCTCTTCCCCTCACTTGGAAAGTCTCTTCTGCTCCACAGCATGATGTAGTCATGTCCAAGGAGCATGCACAGAGGGGAAGCATGACTGGGCTTATGGTTGCCAGCCTCCAGATGTGGCCTGGAGATCTCCCACTTTTACAACTGATCTCCAGCTGACAGAGATCAGCTCCCCCGGAGAAAATGGCTGCTTGGAAGGGTGGGCTCTGTGGCATGGTACGAGACTGAGGCCCCTCCCCTCCCCAAACCCCGCCCTCTCCTGGATCCACACCCAAAGTCTCCAGGGATTCTTGACAAAAACTGGGGGGGGGGAAAGGGGGGGAACTGGCAACCCTACCTGGGATCAAGCCCAATGCGCAACAACGTGCATTCATCCCACTGTAGGCCCTGAGCTCACGTGTGCACCAACGGGAACCCCTGTCTGTACTTTCATCATGTGTACAAGGCTGAAGCCCCTGACCTTCAAATGTCTGTCTTCACAAATGTCCTCAAGAGCCTGTGAAAGTCTCTCTCTCTCTACCCCCCTCACCCCAGCCACATGTCAAGAACCAGTTGCTTCACATGGCTACATCCAGTAGACCTTGAGTTTCCTGGCGGTTGGGCTGAAGAGATGAGAGTTGCAAAAAGGTTGACTCCGGTTGCAAAAACAGTAAGAAGTAATTAACAGGGCTATTTTTGGGCAGGAACGCACAGGAACGGAGTTCCGGCTGGCTCCTGAGTTGGCCACGCCCAGCAGGAACTCATTAGCATAATAGACCACACCCAACAGCAGAAACTCATTAGGATTGGCTACATTAGGGGTGTGTGGCCTAACATGCAAAGGAGTTCCTGCTCCAAAAAAGGCCCTGGGTTTTGACAACAAACAAGGTCAACAGAATAACAAGCAAAAGGTGGGTGTGGCTGGATAACCACACTTCTGGTAACACGGGGGTGCGGCCTAATATGCTAATGAGCTGTGCTGTCAGGGGGTGTGGCCTAATATGCTAATGAGTTCCTGCTATTGGGTGTGGCCTATTATGTTAATGAGTTCCTGCTGGGCATTTTCTACAAAAAGAGCCCTGGATAAATAAAAAAGTTTGCCAATTCCTGATCCCTCAGACAGTGAGGTTTGGAGCCGGGGTAGGTAGAGTCCACTCAGAACGTTGCGGAGGCTCAAAGGTGCTGGCCATTCCAGGATGAAGTCCATGCAAAATCTGGCTGGCCTAGAGGGGCCCTGGAAGAAACCAGCAAGGCAGAATGTGATTGGTCAGTTCTGGAGACAACAAGGGACCTGGTGGATCTGGCTGGAGCTCGACAAGATCACATCACTCATGAGAAGACGTAGCAGAATATAGAGTTTACTGTGTCCCCCCCCCCCCAAGTTAAAAAAAAACCTGGGTTTGCTGTCCTGGCAGCCCTATCGGAGTGTTGGATTAGCAGGCGGAATGGTGGTGCTAAAGAGCCACAGTATTGACCCTGGGCAAGTGAAGGCCATGTAGGGATGCCAGCCTCCAGGTGCGGCCTGGGGATCCCCCGGAATTATACCTCATCTCCAGATGATAGAGATCAGAGAAAATGGATGCTTTGGAGGGTGGTACTCTATGAGCCAGTTGCACCTGCTGGATGACCTTGGGCAAGCCCTAGTTCTGAAAAGAGCTGTCCTTGAAAAAGAGCAGTTTCTGTCAAGAGCTCTCTCAGCCCCACCTACCTCACAGGGTGCCTGTTGTGGGGAGGGGAAAGGGGAAGGAGTTTGTAAGCCGCTCTGAGACTCTGTCGGGTAGTGAAGGGCGGGGTAGAAATCCAATCTCTTCTTCTGCTTCTTCTATGACATTGTGCCCCACTGAGGTCCCTGTCCTGCCCAGGCTCCACCCCCAAATCTCCAGGAGTTTTCCAACCTGGATCTGGCAGCCCTCCCTCCCCCTATCCCCTACTGGTGGCCAGGGGGGACCCGGCAACCCACAGGCATAGCCGAAACAGAGGCATGCCCTTTCTCTCTTGTGGCAGAAGGAGAGCAGTAGAGTTGGGAGGCGTCATGCGGATCTCATATTTATTGCTTGTTGTTTTTATTATTTTGATGTGTTTTTACTGTAACGAGTCTTTGACTCGATTTGCTGTGATCCGCCCTGACCCGTTTGGGGAAGGCAGAATAAAAATCCCATAAATAAATAAATAAAGCAGCTTCCTGCATCTCTGTAAAACAAAGGCCATGGCATGGTGCCGTGATAAAGAGCAGCGGACTCTAATCTGGAGAACCAAGTTTCATTGATCACACTTCCTCCACATGAAGCCTGCTGGGTGACCTTGGGCCAGTCATGGTTCTCTCTGAACTCTCTCAGCCCCACCTACCTCGCAAGGTGCCTGTTGTGGGGAGAGGAAGGGAAGGTGATAGTCAGCCGCTTAAGGGTAGAGAAAAGCGGGGTATAAAAACCAACTCTTCTTGTTCTTGTTCTTCAAGTCTATGTCCACCTTTATTTCAGAAAAATGTACCCAACTGCCAGGGCTATTTTTGGGCAGGAACGCACAGGAACGGAGTTCCGGCTGGCTCCCGAGTTGGCCACGCCCAGCAGGAACTCATTAGCATAATAGGCCACACCCAACAGCAGAAACTCATTAGGATTGGCTACATTAGGGGTGTGTGGCCTAACATGCAAAGGAGTTCCTGCTACAAAAAAACCCTGGGTTTTGACAACAAGGTAAACAGAATAAGAAGTAAAAGGTGGGTGTGGCTGGATGACCACACTTCTGGTAACATGGGGGTGTGGCCTAATATGCTAATGAGTGGTGCTGTCAGGGGTGTGGCCTGATATGCTAATGAGCTTCTGCTATTGGGTGTGGCCTATTATGCTAATGAGTTCCTGTTGGGCTTTTTCTACAAAAAAAGCCCTGCCAACTGCTGTTTTGACTCTTTTCTTAAAGCTTTTGGCCATTCAGGTTGTGTTTGTTACCTACCATATCCAGATAATCCCAGACCCTCTGCCAAAGCAGCAAAAGAGTGAATCTGAAACCAATCCAAAGGCTTGAAAAATCGGACTATTTGGCCCCAAGGCTGAGCTATTAACTCTAAGTTTGCCACCTACTCCTTATGCCAAGGACCCATTCTTTATTTGGTATTAATAGAAATACCCGTGACCGAGATGTCATGTGCCATCTCTACAAAAAGCCACTTAACAGTACAGGTACGGAATATTCTAATCAAGGACTGCTCATGTTCTGACACAAAAAAATGTGTTATTTTCTCACGTTCTCACAGTGTGCTCTGTATTTTGGAACTCATTCGTGGCAACTCTGCCACATGTAAGGGGGTCTCTTTTGGTCTGGCCTTTGACCAGCCCATTCTGATGAGGCTGCTTTTCCTTGCTGTCAGGGGGAAAGTGGGGGGGGGGGAGAAGGCCGATCTATTCTCCTCCGCTTTAAACCTAAACAGCAACATATTGAGTGAGTCTAGAGCCAAGAGAAGAGTCTGTGGGGGCGGAGGAGGAAGAGAAAGCTACACAGAACGAAACTGCCTAACAATCACTTAGGGCCGCGACTGAGAAAATGAGAGGCAAGGTCCCGGCAGAGAGATGATTGCCTTGAAAATCCCCACGGCCTCCTGCCAGGCCCCGTGGGGGTGGAAGCCCATCTCCTCGACCCACTCCTAAGGCCTGCTGCCCTGGAAACCTCTCTAATTCCCTGTGTGAAGGCCGCCTGCTGGGAAGAACTAAACAATGCTGCTGGCACACAATCGGCAATAAAGGCAGGGCACGGAAAGTAACCTTGTGCTAGATTAGCATCCGCATGGGCGGGGGCAAGAAGAAAGGCCGCTGTGAGAGGGGGCGGGTCAGGGCTCTCTCTCTCTCTCTCTCTCTCTCTCTCTCTCTCTCTGTGTCCCCAAACTATTTTTAAATGCTATGTTTTGCACCAAGTAAATTCAGCTGTAAAAAAAAGGTAAAGGCTCCCTTGCTCGAAAGCCAGTCGAATCCGACTCTAGGGTTGCGGTGCTCATCTCCGTTTCAAAGCCGAAGAGCCAGCACTGTCCGAAGACGTTTCCGTGGTCATGTGGCCGGCATGACTAAACACCAAGGCGCACGGAACGCTGTGACCTTCCCACCGAAGTGGTACCTATTCATCTACTTGCAATTTCTTGCTTTCGAACTGCTAGGTTGGCAGGAGCTGGAACTAGAGATAAGAGCTCACTCCGTCATGCGGCACCCGGGTCTCGAACTGCTGAACTACCGACCTTCCACAGCCTGCAGTTCAGCGTCTTAACCACTTGAGCCACCGCAGCTCCAAAATTCAGCTGTAGGGCTGCGGAATGGCACTTCTGCACAGGTGAACTTACTTTGGATAGCTGAGCCAGCTTCCAAGACTAGATTTTTGAAATCACTCAGGATTGGGGGGGGGAGAGAGATGAACAGCCAAT
>NW_015167640.1:141883-148803 GCF_001447785.1 Gekko japonicus
GGGGGGGGGGAAACGTGCAGATCTTTCCTTGCAGAGGAAGGAGAGCTTGTACCTGAATAAAACTTGGTCTTAAAGGTGCCACTGGACTGTTTTGGGCAGGGTGGTCGGAGGGGGGGGGGGGCTCTTCAACTTACCTGGCTGCTTCTTGTTCTGACTGAGGGCTGCTGGGAGCAGGGGGTGGGGTTTGTTGCATGTGCCCACCCCTTGGGCTCTTTACTGCCGAAGCTCCGCTCCTGTGCGCTCCTGCAGGAAATTACCCCTGGGAATGGACAACGTGCCTGTTGAGTTAGTGTTGCCAGATCTGGGTTAGGAAATACCTGGAGATTTTGGGGGTGGAGCCTGAGGAAGGCGGGGTTTGGTGAAGGGAGGGACTTCAATGGGATATAAGGCCATCCACTCCACCTTCCAAAGTAGCCATTTTCTCCAGGTGAACTGATGTCTATTGCCTGGAGATCTCCAGCCACCACCGGGAACTTGGCAACTCTACTGTTGAATCCTCAATTGGGAAGCAGCTGGACAACATATTTGGGGTGTGTGTGATTGACATAGAAAATGTAGGGATACTTCAGAAGTGCTCCTCATCTGAATGTGGGAGTTCTGAATTGCCATGTTTTGTTTAAGGAGCAGAACCCATTTATGAGGAATGTGCCATTGTTCCATTTTGTATTTCTAAATATTAGGGATAGCGTGCATAGCCGACATTGTAGCCCTCGGTCCCTTCTCATTTGCAACCACCACCACCCCCGCTTCATGAGCACACTGATAAAATGCTACACCAAGGCAATTTCAGTCATCTGTGGACATCCCTTGCGCCTCCGTCTCCTTTAATTATTGACTCTCCAAGCACACGTGGCTAAGCCTGCAATCTCTGACACCCTAGAAAGCAAATCCTGTTTCATTCTGCGATATCTACCTCTGAGGAAACATGCTTATTGCTGTGCTCCATCTGTTAAGAATGATGCTCCTGACCTGATTCATGTGTCAATTAGCTCTCAGTTTGCTATTAGTTCAAGCTTTTAAGTAGCCGCTCATCTGGTCCCCTTTGATGACGACAAATTACCTCCAATGAAGCCCTTCTTTTGGGCTGGCTAGTAGAAAATGGCGGACGTGTGTCCAAGATTGTGCCAATTGCCCTGGATGTGATGCGGCTTCTCAGTTTGGATGTATATGTCCTGCTGCACCGAACTTCCCCATGGATTGTGCCCCATGGGTGAAATTGACCTGTCACTTTGCCATCCCTTATGTTAGCCCCTGAATAGGAAGAGTGGCACCTGGCTCATGGCAGAGCCGAGAGGATAACGGAGTAGATCCTTCTAAGGATGCCCTCTTTGGCCAGCCTGAACCCATGTTTGGAACTACAGGGAACTACTCTGTGGCATTATAACCTGATGAGGTCCCTCCCCTCCCCAAACACTGTCCTCCCCAGGCTCCACCCCCAAAATTCCCCAGCCCAAAGTTGGCAACCCTAAACGGCAGCTTAGCATCAACCCTGTCAGTGTTCTATTTCAGGTTCACAAGGCTTAGCCTAAGGCAGGGGTGTCAAACTCATTTGTTACGAGGGCCAGATCTGACATAAGTGTCACTTTGTCAGGCTGGGACACGTATGCCATAAAATGTAATGCCAGGTACCAGAGATAGAAACTGTATAAAGAAGAAGAAGAAGAAGAGATTGGATTTATACCCCGCCCTTCACTACCCAAGGGAGTCTCAGAGCAGCTTACAAACTCCTTTCCCTTCCCCTCCCCACAACCGACACCCTGTGAGGTAGGCAGGGCTCAGAGAGCTCTTGTCAGAAACTGCTCTTTTTCAAGAACAGCCCTTATATAGAACTAGGGTTTGGCCAAAGTCATCCTGGCAGGTGCCAGTGGAGGAGTGGGGTATCAAACCCGGTTCTCCCAGATTAGAGTCCGCACACTTAACCACTTGCTCTGGTAAGCTCCCAGTTGGTGTATCCTCACTGCAAGGCCCCATGGGCTGGGAGTGGGGTGCAGAGGAAAACCCAGCTAGGTGGACTGGAGAGGCAGCAGTGCAGTGCTTGGCAGACGCTCCCATGATGCTTGACTGCTGCAGACGAAGTTGTTCTGCCGTGTTGAAGCCACAATGGAGTGGCTCCCCCCACTCCCCCCAGCACTCCCTCCCTTGCATCCGTTGCTCGAGGGCTGCATTAGAGCCCTGGATGGGCCAGTTCCGGCCCCAATCTGATATCTCCAATGTGCATTTTCAGGCATTTGGGTTGCATTCACACCTTACCATTGACCTTCGATTCCGAAAAGGCTTTCCCACAACGACCAGTGAACTGGCAATCCCACATGCTGTTCTGGCTGTCCAGGACTTGACCCCACATAATCAGGCAAGAATCAGGAGGTGACTGCCCCGAGTGGCTGCTCTGTGGAAGCTCAGGCTACTTCTCTCCAGGAGGGGCAGCCTCTTTCCTTCCCAAGGGCAAAAGGAGGATTCCAATTCCATACCTGCAGGCAACGCAGAATAAGAGCAGAAGCGGCAAGCCAAAGGAGCCCTCGGTGGCCTGAATCCTGGATCCGGCGGGCCCTTCCTGGGACCCCTTCCCTCACCCTTCCTCCTCTGCCTGGAAAGGTTGGGAAATGCCTGGAGATTTGGGGGGCGGGGCATGGGGAGGGTGGCGTTTGAGGAGGGGAGGGGCCCCAGGAGGGTATGATGCCAAAGAGTCCACCCTCCAGAACAGCCATGTTCCCCAGGGGAACAGACCTGGGTTGTCTGGAGACCAATTGTAATAGTGGGAGGTCTGCAGGTGCCACCTGGGGGTTGGCAACCTCAGTCCACCTTCCAAAGCAGCCACTTTCTACAGGAAATCTGATCCCTGTCCCCTGGAGATCAGCTGAGCTGTCTTCCCAGGAGACCTCCAGCCACCACCTGGAAGCTGGCAACCCTACTTGGAGTCTCTACAGATGAAAGTTTCTGATGATTCTGAGAACCAATCATGGGTTAAGAACATAAGAGAACATAACAGGAGTCAATGTTGGATCAGGCCAGTGTCCCATCTAGTCCCACACTCTCACACAGTGGCCAAAAATACCAGGTGCCCTCAGGAGGTCCAGCAGTGGGGCCAGGACACCAGAAGCCCTCCCACTGTTGCCCCCCCCCCGAGGCACCAAGAATACAGAGCATCACTTGCCCCAGACTGAGAGTTCCTATCTATAAAGGTAAAGGTTCCCTTGCTCGAAAGCCAGTCGAGTCCGACTCTAGGGTTGCGGTGCTCATCTCCGTTTCAAAGCCGAAGAGCCAGCGCTGTCTGAAGACGTTTCCGTGGTCATGTGGCCAGCATGAGTAAACACCAAGGCGCACGGAACGCTGTTACCTTCCCACTGAAGTGGTACCTATTTATCTACTTGCTTCTGTCCCGGTTCCTATACGGAACAGAGTCTTTTGTGTGTGAAATGGCAGTCAGATCCCGGTAGGGAACCGATTCTCAACCGGGTTCTGTCTGAAATGACAGACCAGAACCCGGTTGAGAATCGGTTCCCTACCGGGAGAAATCGCCTGTCTGAAATTCCCCTATTTATCTACTTGCAATGTCTTGCTTTCGAACTGCTAGGTTGGCAGGAGCTGGAACGAGAGACGGGAGCTCACTCCATCATGCGGCACACTTGGCTCTCGAACTGCTGAACTACCGACCTTCCACAGCCTGCAGTTCAGCGTCTTAACCACTTGAGCCACTGCAGCTCCTCCTATCTATACCTTGTGGCTAATAGCCATTGATGGACCTCTGCTCCATGTGTTTATCCAGTTATGGAGTTTATCCAGTTATGGAGCCGTATCGCATATGCGGAAAACAGGCTCTCCCAGCTGTACTGCAAGCACTCTCCATGTGGAAGAGTTTCCCTGCAACATCCTGTCATGCTCTGTCCATTGCCCAGGTCTCTTTTGCTCCGCCGCATGTGCTGGACTCTCCTGCCTCTGCGCTGCTGTGATAGATCCTGCTGTCAGAGAGCGTCTTGAGTGTTCAGTCTCCCGTTTGCTTTTGCTCAGTGTCGTCCCATGAGTCCTAAAGATGCCCCCTGGGACCGGCAGATGATTGCCTCCCCCTGAGCCCCATCACGTGTCCAGCAGAGAGTGGGTTTGCTTATTTATAGAGGTGGCAGGTCTCTGCTTGTGTTTGGTGTGTGGGCCGCTCCGCATAGCTGCTCAGTTTACATGTGCTTAGGGGGGTTCACTGAGCAGCACCGGGCACCATGACACGAACAGAATAACAGACAGGATCGTGGCATGGGGAACGACGTTCTGCCCCTCAGTCTCCCAGAGAGCCACATGGATGCCTTGTTTGAGGGCTGGAGATGGAAACTTGTCGAATGGGAAGACCAGTGATGGCAGAAACTGTGAAACGCCTGCTCCCAACTGTATCTCCAAGGACTGCACACCAGATGAAAGCTTCAGATGTGCATTCCTCCAGCATACCAAATGCGTCTCTCTCTCTCTCTCTCATCCATCTATCTATCTATCTATCTATCTATCTATCTATCTATCTATCTATCTATCTATCTATCTATCTATCTATCTATACCCTGATTTATTCCATAGACTTGGGGCTGAAAAGTTCTATTAAAAAAAAGACTGAAAATTTTAAAATGGCTGAAAAACTATAAAGATATGATAAACCATTGAAGTAGACTAGCGAGCACCAAAGAACATTTGGAAAAACTGCACACATGGGCGCACACGCAGAGACACCCCACCAGCAGGGACAGACTGGCCCTTAAGGTCTCCCTATCTGCCCCGCTTGCTGCAAGTACTGGGCCAGGAGGAAAGGTGCCAAGGCATTCTTTCGGTTGGTAGATATCCCCTTCCGCCACCCACCCCCCAATAAACTTCACCTGAATGAGCAAGAGTGATCCTCACCTGGCCCCTGCAGATGGCCCTTCTGTCTTCTTCTCTGCATCAGTTGGGTGTAGTGGTTAGGAGTGTGGAAAAGGGGTCACTCATTTCCATATTATCCACACACACCCCGTCCTATAAGCTCCCCCTTCCATCAGATTTCCCCATTAGATTTCTGCTGACTCAAAAATTTTCTCTCTGGAATAGTGTTCCCTCTAAGCTGAGTTAGTGTGAGCTAGCTCACAGTTGTTTAGCCTCCGGCTCACACCTTTTTGTCTTAGCTCAGGACGGATGGCTCCAGAGCAAACTAATTGATGAAGTAGCTAAATCACTCACTCAGTTTTAATGCCAGGAGCTCACAAAGCAGAATTTTTGCTCACAAGACTCCACAGCTTAGAGGGAACATTGCTCTGGAAAAAAAAAAACCCCGGCCACCAATGACACTCTTAGTCCACTTTGTATGTTTTAGCTGTGAGGGTCTCCTCCTTTGCATCCTTTGTCCGATTTGACATCAGCTTTCTCCGGTTTTGCCTCGCGACAAAGAGGAAACGCACTGTTCCCCCATGTCTTCTCCGTACTGTATTCCGGTCATGTTGAGAAAGTAAACAGAGGTAACCCGCCTATGGCACTGAATCAATGACAATAGTCATCCACAGCGCAGCCTTCTTCTACATCCTGGCCATGACCAAATGTTCCATTTGCTGCTGTTTGCCGCTGCAGAAAAATACAAAATAAACACACAGCGACCAAACAGAGGTCCGGCAGTAAATCAACCATTGTCCTGGCCCAGCTAGTGTATATTCTGTAGATAGAGACGCCCAATCTTGATTTATTATCAAGTGACTGAGAGGCGCCACCAAATCCCTAGTCAAGTTGTTTCGCTGGTTAATTACCCTTGCTTTATTTCCAGCTTGAACTTTCTAACTCCGACTTCCCATTGCTGGATCTTATCACACCTTTGTCTTGCCAGAGGTAACAAGCTGTCTATCACCCGATTGTTTTCCCCCCGGAAAGATCATGATCAAGTTCCCATTTCTCTTGGATATAAAGCCAATGGAATGAGTTTCTTAAGTCTGCAGTAGAAAAGGCGAGGGATTTTTCAGCCAACGGAGCCCTCTTGCTGCTCCTGGCGAACTTCTAATTTGTCAATGTCCTCTTCAAAAGTGGGCACTGGAACCGTTCACGGGAACGTATTTCATCTGCATAGAGATTGAATGTCATGTCCCTGTTCCAGCTCCGCATCCCCTGGTTTATCCTTCATAGATCACATTATCCCTTCTCCTGCAGCATCACACTGAGGTCTTGTATTTGGCTTTTTCTCTTAAATCACAAAATCCATTTTTCAGACTCCACTGTCTCTGTGGCGTGGCCCTTCCCTAGGGAAGGGCAGCCTGTCTCTTGCATTGCACTCACCCAGAGCAGCCCATTCCAGGCCATAGGGATGCCAACCTCCAGGCGGGAGCTGCGGATCCCCTGGAATTACACCTCCTCTCCAGACTACAGAGATCAGTTCCCCTAGAGAAAAAGGATGCTTTGGAGGGTGGGCTCTTTGCCATTATACCCCACTGAGGTCCCTTCAGGCTCCATTCCCAAATCTTCAGGCGTTTTCCAACCTGGGAATTTTGGGGGTGGAACCTGAGGACTTTAACTGTATATAATGCCATAGAGTTCATCTTCCAAAGCAGCCGTTTTCTCCAGATTAACATCTGTGTTGCCTGGATAGCAATTGCAATCCCAGGAAATCTCCAGCCACCACCCAGAGCCTGGCAACCCTAGTTGCAACCCCCCATCGCCTTTGGATTACGGCCCAGTATGAAAACTGGGTGGACGGGAGCGGTGGCGCAGGCAGTTAAACGCCTGCTATAACAACAATGAACAGCCATTACGGCTGTTCGAGACCCACCGTGGCCGGGATGAGCTCCCGGCCCTAGTCCCAGCTCCTGTCCACCCAGCGGTTCGAAAGCGTGTAAAACGCAAGTAGATAAAATGGGTACCTGCCCCTAGGTGGCAGGGGGCACCCCTCCTCCTTACGAGGACGTGTGGCAGGAGTGGCGGCGGCAATGGCAGCGGCG
>NW_015167640.1:148909-151368 GCF_001447785.1 Gekko japonicus
GCACGTTGCCGAGCACCGGGTGAAGCCCACCGGAAGGAGCCGCGGTTTAAGACCTGCTCCGGGCACCAGGAAGTGAAGCGCCGAAGAGCTGCCAGGGACTGAACAACAAGCCGAGCCAGGAACTGAATAACAACTGAGCCTGCGGCCGGGGTGCTGGTAGGTTATCACCCCCCCATACAAATATTGTGGCCCTAGTTAGGGATAAACAGCTGTGTAAACCGCTCAGAGATCCTCCGGGGTCAGGGCAGTGTATAAGTCAAAAATTAAATAAATAAATAAATAAATAAACAATGCAGTCTAAGCAGTGTTATATGCCTACATCCTTCACAGTTCCATCCCCGATCACACCGTTTGCCTTGTGGCAACTAGGGACTCGGGGCTGTACATATGGCATTTTTGGGAACAGACCCCTTGTGAGAGGCCCAGCAGCAGCAGCAGCTCCAGGGACCAGCTGGCAAAGCAACCGGGGCCGGTCAGCACCGGAACAGGAGTAGCCAGACCTCAAACCTGCAGACACTAAACCAGAAGCAATGAGGAGGGACAGGGATACAGGAAGAGGCAACAGGCTCTAGAGCAGGGGTGTCAAACATGCAGCCCAGGGGCTGGACCCGGCCCTATCCACAGCTCTTATCTGGCCCATGAGCAACTGGTGTCAGAGAGGGAAGGAAGGAGGCCGCAGGGGGGGGGGAGTGGGCGCACAGGCACAAATGGTGAGATGTGTGTGGTCAAAGCTGTCACAACGTGAAAGGAAATGGCTAGGGGGCAGGTATGGTATTCCTTGGTAAACACCTAGTCTTGCATATGATTAAATACATTTATTGGGGCTTTTTGTGGATTCCCCATGAAATCAATGGCTTTCACTCCTAGGAATCAATTGCTTTTGTTTGTATTTTGATAACGGTAAAGTAATATCACTCATTCGGTTTGCCTGTGTCATTTGTAAAGCTTATAGCCCCAGTATCTGGCATTACAGCCCCAGTACCTGGCGAGAGCCAGTTTGGTGTAGTGGTTAAGTGTGCAGACCCGAATCTGGGAGAACACGGTTTGATTCCCCACTCCTCCACTTGCACCTGCTGATGTGACCTTGGGTCAGTCACAAGCTCTGGCACAGCTGTTCCTGAAAGAGCAGTGTCTGTCAGAGTTCCCTCAGCCCCACCCACCTCCCAGGGTGTCTGTTGTGGGGAGGGGAAGGGAAAGGAGTTTGTAAGCCACTCTGAGACTCCGAGTGAAGGGCGGGGTATAAATCCAATCTCTTCTTCTTCTTCTTCTTCTTCTTCTTCTTCTTCTTCTTCTTCTTTTTATGGCAGACATGGCCCGGTCCAACAAAGTGACTTTTATCCCAGATCCGGCCCTCGTAACAAACAAGTCTGACGCCTCTGCTCTCGAGTGTGGTGGAGTCTGTCAGATCCAGCCTGTGTGGTGGGGTGCTGATGGCACCTGACCTCCATTCTGCAGGACTTCAGGCATGGGAAGTCCCCATCAAGGGGACAATGGGAGCTCAACGGGAAGGGTCCTGGCCGGGGGGCCCTCTTGCTCAGGGGCAACGCGGCAGGTCCAGGAGACGGCCGGGACTGGCGAACATGGGTGCCTTGGGGATTTCAGAAATGCTAGAAAGTCAGACGGAACTCTCCGATCTGGGCAGCCGTCCCCAGCCAGCTCCTCAGTCTGAGACATAAAGAGGTCTGCGAGCTGATCCCGGCCCCTCTCTCGGCTCCCCCCCACCCCGCCTGCTTCCTTTGCCCCCATTCTGCTAAGCTCAGCTTGTCTCTGCCTCACGGCCTAATTGCTACCCAGAAGTTCAGGCTGCTGTCCACACACTCTAGACGTTCCCCATGCTGGCTGGCCCCTCGTTTGTTCTCATTAAGGGCTGGCAGGGTGTCTAATTAGTCAGTGCGACTTTGCCAGCGCCCTGCGGACGGAACACCTGTGCACACGGACCCCCTCCCCTCCCCGTGGCCCTTAATAAGCAGCCACGGCTCAGCCTCACTTGCTCCGTTTGACCTGTCCTGCCGCCTGGAAATAAAGCTTTGTGGCTCAGAGCCAGGTGCAAGCAGCTGCCCGCTGGGGCACCATCCGACCTGGCCGTGCCAGTGCCGAGTCTCCAGGCCGACAGCCCGGCCTCTGCTGCCCTCTCTGTGCTGCTTGAGGACAAACTATCAGTCAGTCCCTTGTAGAGGGGCCCCCGCATCGCCAGCACAGATGCAGTCACAGAGGAGAGCCAAGCATAATGAAGGAAGGCCCAGAATGTCAAAGATAGTGCCCTGGGCAGGAACCACCTACTATTAATGTGCAAATGCTGTCTTTGAAGGCCTGGTTTGCCAAGTAATGAATCCAGTGACGGAATGCGGGATCTCCCTTCCTGCATATCGGAGCATGTTCCAGTGACTTCTGGAACTGTACATGACCACTGTGCTCTGGCAATATGTTGGTGGTTATATGTAATCCAAACAGGGGTCATT
>NW_015167641.1:0-1056 GCF_001447785.1 Gekko japonicus
CCCCCATAAGACCATTAAGGACAAAGGCTAAAATTACTTAACTGTACCACTAAGTGACAGGGAGGCTATAGGAAGTGGCTGCTAACCTTACGTGATGTGGAATTTTGTCTGTTGAGACCACTGCATTATTGCGATTTGTAAACCTTAAGTTGGCAATAGGAGCCAAAAAGTAATGCAAGCGGGTTGAATTTTGTATATTAATTCTTACCAACTAGCCAATTCTTTGGCAGCAAACTTAAACATATATTGCAAAATTCTGAGACACAGAGAAGCACTTATATTGCCCACACCAAGTTATACAACAATAGCTATCCTTTAACTCATCAGGCAGAATTCTGTACTACATTATCTGATTTGTGGGATTGGGGGGGGGGGTTTATTATCAAAGATCAGAACACATAAAAAGTAACAACCTTCCATGTCAAATCTTACAGGATTATTAAATCAAGAATCTACAATTAGTGAAGCATAATAAATAACCAAGTAATAAATACACAAAATACAAAAGGTAAACAGTCAACCCATGTTTCAAATTCAAATATGATCATTAAAAAATCATATCCTGATGCACTGAGTTGCTAGGTAAGATTCCACATTCAGCAATAAAGTTTAATACAGGGAGCCACATGGGAATAATGTGAATTTTGAGATTTCATTTTTAAGTCGTGCGTTATTTTCCCCATTATAAACTGATCCTGAATTTTCTCGTACCACTCAGACATCATGAGGGATCTAAGCAATCTCCATTTTGAAGCTATAGCTAGCTGAGCAGAAGCCAATAATAAACAAATTCTCTTCCAAGTGGAGTCTGAGCATTCTCTGTCCGGCCAATATTGTAAAAGAAATACTTCAGGAGTAATTGATAAATCAATAGTAAAAAAAAGGTAAAGGTTCCCTTGCTCGAAAGCCAGTCGAGTCCGACTCTAGGGTTGCGGTGCTCATCTCCGTTTCCACGCCGAAGAGCCAGCGCTGTCCGAAGACGTTTCCGTGGTCATGTGGCCAGCATGACTAAACACCAAGGCGCACGGAATGCTGTTACCTTCCCACCGAAGTGGT
>NW_015167641.1:1834-28668 GCF_001447785.1 Gekko japonicus
TTTTAATTCTGTTGTGAGTTGATCCAATTTTTCTCTTTTTTGCTTTCTCTTCCATATTTCTTGCGTCAGAAATAAACCTCGCAGATATGCTTTAAATGTGTCCCATATTATGTTCAGTGACATGTTTTCCGTTTTATTTACTTTAAAGAATTCCTTTATCTCAATCTTAAGTTTTTCCACAAACTTGTTGTCACGTAATAAAGCTGTATTTATTCTCCATTTGGGTACTTTCCCGTTTTCTTTCAATGTTATCCAAACTGGATTATGGTCTGCGAACGTACCTGGCAATATCTCTGCTTCTATTAAGTCTCTTGCCATACTACTGTCTACCCAAATCATATCTATACGCGACCATGATCTATGTCTATGTGAAAAATATGTATAGTCCCTTTTTTGGGTTTTTTTTGTCCTCCAGGTATCTATTAAGTTATATTCTTCCATTATTTTTAAGTAATTCCCTGGAAGTCCCGGACCCGGTTTTGTACTCTTGTTCATTTTCCTCCTATCTTCAGTTGGATCTAAAACTGCGTTGAAATCACCTACTATGCAAATGTTTTCTGGGTTTTCCTTTGCTAATATATTTTTAAGTTCTTTGAAGAAAGAGTCTTGATTTTGGTTAGGAGCATAGAATCCACAGTTAGTGAAGCATAATAAATAACCAAGTAATAAATACACAAAATACAAAAGGTAAACAGTCAAGCCATGTTTCAAATTCAAATATGATCATTAAAAAATCATATCCTGATGCACTGAGTTGCTAGGTAAGATTCCACATTCAGCAATAAAGTTTAATACAGGGAGCCACATGGGAATAATGTGAATTTTGAGATTTCATTTTTAAGTTGTGCGTTATTTTCCCCATTATAAACTGATCCTCAATTTTCTCGTACCATTCTGACATCATGAGGGATCTAAGCAATCTCCATTTTGAAGCTATAACTAGCTGAGCAGAAGCAAATTAGCTTCCAAGTGGAGTCTGAGCATTCTCTGTCCGACTGGTGCCCGTCTAACACATCCACAGCCTGCAGTTCAGCGTCTTAACCACTTGAGCCACCCGCAGCTAGTAGTAGTGATGTGTTTTATATGTTGGTGAACTTTATTCCAGAATGGATTACCTGACAAGTCCACCAACAATGGAAATATGTCCCAGGCTCTGTACACCCTTCCAAAAAAGTTCCAGGTAATTTTTATTTATACGGTGTAACCTCTGAGGTGTCAAATACCAACAGGTCATCAATTTGACAAATTGAAAGTGTACATTAAAAATTGGTGATCTATTATTGGGGGATGCCCAGATTTCTTGCCAAGCTTTTATGTCAGTAGGTAATTGTATCATTTTAGTCCATATATTTTGATAAAATGATACAATTACCTACTGACACAAAAAATTGTGGGATTTGTTCATTACTTCATATTATTAGTCTAACAGCAACTCTGCAAACATACAAGATCAGTTTTCAGATCTTATCTACAACTTAAAACTAAATATTTAACTTATATACCTATCCTTTCCCAGTTAAATTCTGCATAAATCATACCCTGGTAATTGTCCATCACGCAAAAAAAGTTAGCAGTCAATTTCTCATAGTTCAAGAACTGTACTGAGCCATAACCAGATGTCCCCTTTTTAATTAAGCACAGTTAAGTCACTGCATTATGTCAACCTGCTGGAATGTAGCAGCACTATTACAGCTGCCAGCATGGATGTTCAAAACCCAATATTTTAAAAAAGTCTAGATCTCCAGAACCAGTAGGTTTCTAAAGGCAAAAATCACAATACCTTTTGTCTATATGTATTCCTAAAAAGTGGAAGTGTAATTTGTACTTTGGTTTTTAGCTTTTGCACTGTTGAAGAGCAACACAGCTGCCATATGGAATGCATGGACCACTTGAACTGATCTGCAGGCATAATACAACTTTGCCAATAGTTAAAAATTATATATATTTTTAAAAAGTGCATGGTGTTGGCAACTTTCTCCCCAGCAGGGCTCCTGTTTTTAACACTAGCAGACATTTCAACATGATAATCTTTTCATGTCACTGCATTTCCATGTTGTAGAATTCAAAAGGTAGAAGCCTAAGCAAACCTACTCAGGAGTAGGACTCGTATTACACAATGGGGCATTTGTTGTTGTTGTTCAGTCGCAGAGTCGAGTCCGACTCTTCGCGACCCCATGGACCAGATCACGCCAGGCCCTCCTGTTTTCCGCCGTCCTCTGAAGTTGGCTCAATTTCATGTTCGTTGCATCGATGACACTGTCTAACCATCTCATCCTTTGCCGTCCCCGTCTTCTATGACCTTCAATCTTTCCCAGCATCAGGGTCTTCTCCAGTGAGTGCTCCCTTCTCATTGGGTGGCCAAAGTACTTGAGCTTCAGTTTCATTATCTGGCCTTCCAGGGAACAGTCAGGGTTGATTTCTTTTAGGATTGACTGATTTGATCTTCTTGCAGTCCAAGGGGGCATACTCGCAGGATTTCTGCAATAACTGTGCAGTTTTTAAAGGCACAAGAGTCTTTTATTTCTTTATCTTTCCAATTTATACCCCACCCTCCCTGCCAAGGCAGGCTCAGGGCGGCTTACATAAAGTAAATACATAGATAACAATTTAATGACCATAAAAACATCTATAAGCAGTTCATTATAAAACAGTGCAGCATCAAAGTGCTAGCAGTGTTTTAATTTCGTAGTGATGGTGTTGCCATATGAGTGCATTCAATAAATTATCTAGATGTTCGGCTCGCTGATCTTTCCCAGATATAATCGGCAGGCACGGGCTGTCAATAGCAAACCAAGGGCCAGGGCTCTATAAATTTCAGTTGTCGTTGATAATGGTGGCACCAGTAACTTCTGGCCTTCTTCTTTGCAGGAGAGATAACACTGAAATAATAACATCTTTTAGCAGCATGTGTTAAGGGCTTGGATAGGGTCGCCAGGTCCAAACGCCACGCCAGCAGGGGATGGGAGGGAGCTTTCCAGGAGTGGGGCGGAGAGACGCAATGCACTGACGTCACACAGAAGTTATATCAGCATGTTAAATACTGGGTTCAAGACGCATTGCAGTGAACAGCTCTACTTTATTAAGTGATTTCAGCAGGGCTATTTTGGGGCAGGAACGCACAGGAACGGAGTTCCAGCTGGCTCCCAAGTTGGCCACACCCAGCAGGAACTCATTAGCATAATAGGCCACACCCAACAGCAGAAACTCATTAGGATTGGCTACATTAGGGGTGTGTGGCCTAACATGCAAAGGAGTTCCTGCAACAAAAAAAGCCCTGGGTTTTGACAACAAACAAGGTAAACAGAATAAGAAGCAAAAGGTGGGTGTGGCTGGATGACCACACTTCTGGTAACATGGGAATGTGGCCTAATATGCTAATGAGTGGTGCAATCAGGGGTGTGGCCTAATATGCTAATGAGTTTCTGCTGCTGGGTGTGGCCCATTATGCTAATGAGTTCCTGCTGGACTCTTTCTACAAAAAAAGCCCTGGATTTCAGGCACAAGACTGGAACCCCAGGGCAACAGCCCTGTTTAGCTAGCATGCAAAAACCACACCCAAACACACCCAACTCCCAACAACAGGCTATTTACATAACATTAGTTTCTCATTGGTCACCTCCAGAGTCCTGGTGGGCTATTGTTGTAGAGCTTCAAGCTCAGCCAGTCTCTGGTAGATAGTCCCGGCATGTTCCTGACCTAATACATAACACAGCACGTTGGGGACGTCATGCCCAGGGCTGCAAAGAAAGGAAGAAAGGGCCAGCTGGGCTTCTCTTTCCTGGTCCTTGCTTTTGCTTACCTTCTCCAGCAGCTGAGCTCTGCAAGCCAGCAACGCTTCCCCTCCTTTAGCCTTGCTGCCCAGCTGCCTTCAGTCCCTCGCTGTAGCAAAGGGCAGACAGCAGAACGGCTTTGATTTTGCCTTTTGTGGGAGCCAGGAAAGGCTCCAGTGGCGCTGGGGAGGGCAGCCTGGCCTGCCTCCCCCCCACGTGTGTCGCCAGGGCACAGGTGCTGCAAGCTGAGCGAGTGAGCATCCGCCCTGGAGGAGGCTGACCAGAAAGCAGGAAGGCTAGCCCAGCCCACACTCCAATCCAAGGTACGATTGCCCGGGAGCAAGGCGTTCTGTTGCGCTCCCAAGCAAGCTTGCTGGTAGTTGCAACCCGCGTTTGGGGGTGGGATTTCCTCCCGCCAGCCAGTTGGTCGGCGGCAGGCAGGAGCCCAGAAAATCGGGGGAAACCCCGCCCCCAACTAGGGAATGGCATCCCTAGGCTTGGAAACCGTAAGCTAGGTAATAAGAAACCCAGTTGTTAAGACAAGCAGGATAGGGTGGCCAGGTTGCCTGCTACTGCAATCCTACACTCCTGAACCCCACCACCATGCAATGCAGCAGTGAGAGCAAAGCCAGGAGGTAGATGGTATTGGGTGGCATGCTAGGAATTCCTTCAGTCTCTATAGAATTTACCATAGAGACTAGGAAAATTCCTGGAGAGTTGCTCAACATGGTGACATCGTTTGGGGGATCTTCACCCAGAAGTGATGTTGCTGCATAAAGTGATACTTCCCCTCCCACGTCCCACCCCACACATCCCCTAGGACTGCCAGGCTTATGCCTGGCAAAGCTAGAGCAGGGCCACATCACACACACTTGCCTAGAAGTAAGAATATTTAGGCATTACTTTTGAAGCAAGTATGCATAAGATCCCACTGTAAAAGTTTAAATCCCCCTGGATTTATTTTTTAAAGTGTTTCACATCCTGAGATGCTACTTTTTTAAAAAAGCACTACTAATATAGTCCTGTAAATGCTCAATCACCCTTACTTTGCACACAAGTTAATCACAGATAGGTACCGTGGTTAGACTCTGAGAAGTCCAGGCTTGAATCCCTACTCTGCCATGGAAGGTTGCTGGGTGACCATGGGTCAGTCACATACTCTCAGTCTAACCTACCTCACAAGGTTGTTGTGATAAGACAGTGGAGAACAATATAAGCTACTTTGTGTCATCACTGGTGTAGTATAGATGGGATTATAAAGAATTTTTTCTCTTTTGGTTATTCATATTTTTCTGGTTTTATAGGTTTTTCTCCTAAGATTTTCTTAGGCTGAAATGAAGGCCTATTCAATCGTAGGCTTTCCTCTTGTAGGTTAGATTAATTTTCTAGATGATGTTAGCAGACAAGACAATAACATTCTTTTGGTAGAAGATAGGCATAAAGTTCATGGTTTTCAATTGTTTAGGGGAAAATTTTGCCATGTCTCGGTCAAAAAGGACTTTAGCTTCGTATCGGAGGGGGAAACACTTTTGTTTGGGGTATAGAGAATCCTTGGCAAATATTATTCAGGTAAGGTTAAGTAAACATTTAGATATTATGTAACCACACCTCTCTTTACATCTGACCAATAAGGGAATTTTTCTTCAAATGATGCATAATTCTTTGTAACCAATTATGCTTTTTGGATGATATTTTCATTATGATGTCATGATGATATCATTTCAAGTAATCATGTATTTCCTGATTGTGCTCAGAAAGCAGTCAATTTTTGATAGGCTTGTTGGCCTAACTGTTTTCAGGTGTCTTGATTGCAATTAAAACACTAAGATCTTCCTCCTCATTTTGACTCCAATTTTTGACTGGGGATTTATTTGTATAACTCTGGGGAGAAAGGTGGGGCAGAAATCAAGTAATAAATAAATATGCTAACTTTTCATCCATGCTTCAAAGCCGCCCGTCCTCATTGCAGTCTCCAATTCAATTCTTACAGTTTCTTACAATTCTTACAATTTTCTCCTAAAGAAAAACAGACTTTGAAACTTTTTCCGGATTTTCAAATGAAAGCTGAGGTTTTCCATATTCCCCCTTTAGTAGAAATGGGCTTTGAAAAACTCATAATCATTTCTGATCTGTGGTTTAAAAAAAACTGGGAGAATCTGGCATTTCTCCTCTCCACAAGCCACATGGTCTACAGATGCCGGTAAGGCAGCAAATACACTACTGAAAAATGACGGGGTATTACATCTTGGTTTCTGAGAATTAAGAGAGCTCTCATTTGCGATACAAAATCATGCCACTGCACTGTTTCCCAATATACACTGGAAGTCTACAGAAATTACATAGTTACCACAAAACTACTGGTTCTTAGCATGGCGACCGTGAAGAATGGTATTAATTTGCTGAAACTAGCTTTAAATAGATAAATCCACTTTATTAACTCTTCACCTTACTATCTTAGCTACATCCCATTGTCAACCTGCCTGTTAAAAGAAAATCCAGGTATTCTGTCAGCACTACAAAATACAAACACTCCGGCACATTAAATCAAGTTATCATCAGAGTCTGAAGTATGCAGGTAGATTTAAGGAACAGAGAGAGACAGAAGAGTCTATATTGTAATAATCAGTAACCAAGATTGATCTGAAGAATCTACTTTGAAGGAGGAAATGGCAACTTTTGAGGGCAGTCTTTACAGAATCCATCCCTGCCGAGCTCCCTCCAGGCTCCATACCAAATCTCCAGGAATTTCCCAACCCAGACTTGAAGGAGGAAAGGGCAGCTTTTGAAGGCAGTCTTTACAGAATCCATCCCTGCTGAGCTCACTCCCCAGGCTCCACACCAAATCTCCAGGAATTTCCCAACCCAGAGATGGCAGCATTTGGATTTAATCAACATTTTGGAGCTGTATTTATGCACTATTCCCATGAATGACAATACAATCAGTTCATGGAAGACAATGAAAGCAAATCTATTTGCTGCATCTTATCCTATATATATAAAAGCCCAACATATCGGCACTTTCTGGCTCTCCCATTGGTTGTGCTGTGCGCTCCATCAGCCATTGGCTCGTCAACTGCCACTCAAGAGTACTCACATACCATTGGCTGGCCACTCTCCCCTGACAGAATAAACTGACAAAACGGTTGTCTCGCCTGATGAAGACGCTTCTACTGCTGCTTGGCTCCTCTGTGGATGGATGGCTACTGAGGTGGGCCAGCAGCTGTAAAACCACTCTCTTTTCCTCCTGCTGTGCAGCTGGCGCCTACTTTGGCCTCTGTGGGGAACTCACTAGGGCCAGTCCTGACTAGGGTTACCAGCTCCAGGACAGGGAATTCCTGGAGATTTTGGGGAGGGGAGAGGCCTCAGCTGAATAAAATGCCATAGAGTCCACCCTCCAAAACATTTTCTCCAAGGGGAGAGAGAGAGTCTGGAGTTCAGTTGTGATACCAGGTGATACCACAGCCAGTGTGGTATAGCAGTTAGTGCTTCAGAGCAGGGTCTACCAGACCCAGGTTCTTGCTGTGGAAGCTGAGTGTGTGATTTTGGACCAGTCACAGACTTTCAGCCCAACCCACATCACAGGATTGTTGTGCAGATCAAAAGGGGGAGAGGGGAATAATGTGAGCTAATTTGGGACCCCACTGCGGAGAAAGACTGTACTCTTCCTAGGTAGAGGCTGCAGGGAGGGGGGAGGAGATGGAAAACTGAAGTTAGAGGGGCAGATAAAGGTAGGTTGATGGTTGGCTGGGAGGGAGATAGGGTTGCCATCTCCGGTTGGGAAATTCCAGGAGATGTGGGGCGGAGCTTGGAGTAGGTGGGGTTTGTGGTGGGACCTCAGACAGGTACAATGCCATAGGCACCACCCTCCAAACCAGCCATTTCCTTCTGGGGAATCATTGTTGCGAATCTCCAGGTGAGGGCTGGAGTAGGGTTGCCAGATCTGGGTTGGAAAATACTGGAGACTTTGGGGTGGATCTGGGAGAGGGCGGGTTTGGTGAGGGTAGGGGCCTCAGCATGGTACAATGCCATAGACTCCACTCTTCAAAGCAGCCATTTTCTCCAGGGGAGCTGATCTCGGTCAGCTGGAGACCAGTTGTAAAAGCGGGAGATCCCCAGGCCCCACCTGGAGGCTGGCAACCCTAGGCTGGAGATCACTCAGAATTACAACTGCTCTTTAGGTGGCAGAGATCAGTTCACCCGGAGAAAATGGTGGACTCTGTGTCATTATACCCTGCTGAGGTTGCCACAGCAAATTGATGCTGCGTGCCCAAGGCCAGGGCACCTGCCTAGAGCCTTTTTCTAGAGTACGTTGTATTTATTTCCACAATGGGCCTTATTCCTAGTTTTACATAATTTTCTGGAAAGATTTTAGGAGAGATTTCTATCCTTCCCAGGTTGCACAGCGACGTAAACATTCTTGAAATTATACAAATTTTCTTTTTAAAAAATTCAAAGTATGATGCAGACTCCACTAAAGTTATGAATGCCTACATAACGACTTTTCTATGTGCCATTAATCAAGGTTTCCAACTTCAGTCTGGGAAATTCTTAGAGATTTGGAAGCAGTGCCTTTGGAAGGGTGAGTCTGGGAGAGCTATTTCACCTATGGTATACCATAGAGTCTACCCTCCAAAGCTGCCATTTTCTCCAGGGTAACTGATCTCTGTCGTCTGGAGATCAGTTACAATTCCAAGAGAACTTCAGGCCCTACCTTGATATTTGCAATCCCAGGCATCAGGGCGCCAATTGGATTCTTTCCCCCATCCTTCCAAAATGTATGCAGCATAGATGACCATATCCTTAATCCGCAGCCCCTTTCCAAAGGTGTTATTGAGTGCTGGTCCCCCCCACACACACACCCCATTTCCATTCTTTATAGGAGATTCAGTACACTGTATTTTTAAAATCATAAAAAACACAGAACTTCTTGTTTCAGATCTTGAACATTAAACCTGCCAGCAAATACCAGTATTTAGTGCTTTCTCTCCAAGCACCTTATGACCCAGTTGCTCAAAACTAAATCTGCATGGAGAAATTGCAGGACATTCAGAACCTACGAAGAGCACAGTGCTGCCATAAATCTGAAGCTAGTAAAGGTTTAATTTCTACAAAGTATGGCCCTCAACCTACAATTAAGCAAAAACGAATCAGAAAATCACTAAAACATACAAACAGCAAGAACCAGCAAACTTAAGAATGCAGAAAAATTGTGCAGTTTTGCTTCCTAGGGTGTTGCAGTGAGTGCCATCAACACTTTGGTAACCGTGGAAAATATCCCCCCGCTCCTGGCCTTCCTTAGTGTTCATACTTAGGGCCAAACTAGACTTTAAAGGTAAAGGTAAAGGTTCCCTTGCTCGAAAGCCAGTCGAGTCCGACTCTAGGGTTGCGGTGCTCATCTCCGTTTCAAAGCTGAAGAGCCAGCGCTGTCCGAAGGCGTTTCCGTGGTCATGTGGCCGGCATAACTAAACACCAAGGTGCACGGAACGCTGTTACCTTCCCGCCGAAGTGGTCCCTATTTATCTACTTGCAATTTCTTGCTTTCGAACTGCTAGGTTGGCAGGAGCTGGAACTAGAGATGGGAGCTCACTCCGTCATGCGGCACACTCAGGTCTCGAACTGCTGAACTACTGACTTTCCACAGCCTGCAGTCCAGCGTCTTAACCACTTGAGCCACCGCAGCTCCAAAACTAGATGTTACATGCAGCTTAAATTGCAACCCAGTCGCCTGACATACCTCAGCTCTTCCACTGAAAGCCAAGCAACCATTCTGCCCGGCCACTTCAGGGTCAAACAACAGATCACTTTGCACTGACACCTAGGCAATAACGCCAGTCATCTGTATCTTCATTTTAATGCAAGCTTTTGAACATCTTCTTACCTTTACACCAAGCACCAGCGATTTCTGTACCTTTACTATTACCTTTTCTTTTTTGGTTCCCCAGATGTTGTAAAACTCTGCCCAGGTATTTAATGTCTCAGACTTGTCTCACTTGTGCTGGCACCCTTCTGGAAATATAAGAGGTGCTGCAAGGGAAATCAAGAGGAAGAGTGCCAATGGAATCAAGGGGGGTTCTCTCTTCAACTCTCTGAAAAATAACTGTCAGAGCACTAAGTCATTAACTCCCTACTTTTCTACTACTGATAGGACTGCTAGATTAAGGAATCACTCCCCGCTCTCCAGCTGGCCAGCTTTATGCCTCCAACCATTGTTGGATGCCTAACAACCTGTGCTGTCACCCTGAGTGCATCCTTCCACCTGAACCTTGAGCTGTCCAGGGTTAGCTCTGCCAGATATCTTGGGCAGTTGGCCCACTCATCTGTCATTGAGCCAGTTTGGTGTAGTGGTGAAGTGCGTGGACTCTAATCTGTGAGAACCGGGTTTGATTCCCCACTCCTCCACTTGCACCTGGCTGGATGACCTTGGGCAAGCCGTAGCTCTGATCAGAGCTGTCCTTGAAAAAGAGCCATTTCTGTCAAGAGCTCTCTCAGCCCCACCTACCTCACAGGGTGTCTGTTGTGGGGAGGGGTAGGGAAATGAGTGTGTAAGCCGCTCTGAGACTCCCTTGGGTAGTGAAGGGGGGGTATAAATCCAATCTCTTATTCTCTTCTTCTTCTTCTGTCTGCAGCCTAGGATGGTTCCATGGCTTGGGGGGGGGGAAGGGGAAGACATATGGGTTGTCACCGTGGTGCCGTCAATAGGGTGGTGTTTGGTTTCTGAGGTTTCCTCCAGATAGGAGGTGAGGCAGAGCAACAATCTTACATAGTTGACAGATTTGATTAACCAGAACCACCCCACCTATTCCTCATGAGTGCCAGATAACCGTTTTTACTGTAATGCTGACAAAATAAAGAAATCAGAGTGTCCTGGAAACATCTTGAAAAAGACGAAGAAGAGATTGAATTTATACCCCGCCCTTCACTACCCAAAGGTGTCTCAGAGCGGCTTACAAACTCCTTTCCCTCCCCCCTCCCCACAACAGAAACCTTGTGAGGTAGGCGGGGCTGAGTGAGTTCTGACAGAAACGGCTCTTTTTCAAGAACAGCTCTTATCAGAACTACGGCTTGCCCAAGGTCATCCAGCCAGGTGCGAGTGGAGGAGTGGGGAATCAAACCCGGTTCTCCCAGATTAGAGTCCACGCACTTAACCTCTACACCAAACTGGCTCTCAACAATCCAACTATCTTGGTAAGCACAAGTAACTATATCACATCTTTGCCCACAGAGCCAAACCATGAATTAGGCAGACCTAGGTGATTGCCAGTGGCAAGCAACACCCCTGAGCTGTACTCCTGGCCCCAGCAGCAGCACCACCTGGGTGCACGGCATGATCAGTGGGGGCACTGGCTACCACGCCCTGCTCACTCAGCCTGCCTTCTACTGCCCCACCACCTCCTCCTCCCCTTGTAAAGAAGGGAGGAAGACATATTTATTATTTTGTTGTTGTTGTTGTTCAGTCGCACAGTCGAGTCCGACTCTTTGCGACCCCATGGACCACATCATGCCAGGCCCTCCTGTCTTCTGCCATCCTCCGGAGTTTACGTAATTTCATGTTGGTTGCATCTATGACACTGTCTAACCATCTCATCCTTTGCCGTCCCCGTCTTCTTTGACCTTCAGTCTTTCCCAGCATCAGGGTCTTCTCCAGTGATTGCTCCCTTCTCATTGGGTGGCCAAAGTATTTGAGCTTCAGCTTCAGTATCTGGCCTTCCAGGGAACAGTCAGGGTTGACTTCTTTTAGGATTGACTGATTTGATCTTCTTTCAGTCCAAGGGACTCTCAAGAGTCTTCTCCAACACCATAGTTCAAAAGAATCTATTTATTATACCACTGACATAATGAAGAGGCAAAAAAATTGAATTGTATTAATACAAATAGAGTTTCAGCCAAAATGCTAGAGCGTCGCCGTGTGATGTCCCCGCCATGATGACGTCACTTCCTCAAACGTCATCACGCCGGCAACGCCACACATGGCGATGCTGCCCTCCCACCCACCGCCAGCAGAACAACTGGACCTGGCAACCCTTGGTGATCAGCATTAGGCTCACACCATTACATCACTGCACTGATGGTGACATCATGATGGCACTGGCAAGGCCCCTCCCTCAGGTGAGTCTCTCATTAGTTGCACCTGTATATACAAAGGCACTTAACAATGTGTGAGAAATCCCAAGTTCATTTAAATCCCTTTAAAAAGGTAAAGGTAAAGGTTCCCTTGCTCAAAAGCCAATCGAGTCCGACTTTAGGGCTGCGGTGCTCATCTCCGTTTCCAAGCTGAAGAGCCGGCACTGTCTGAAGACGTTTCCGTGGTCATGTGGCCGGCATGACTAAACACCAAGGCGCACGGAACACTGTTACCTTCCCACCAAAGTGGTACCTATTGATCTACTTGCAATTTCTTGCTTTCGAACTGCTAGGTTGGCAGGAGCTGGAACTAGAGACGGGAGCTCACTCCGTCATGCGGCACACTTGGGTCTCGAACTGCTGAACTACTGACCTTCCACAGCCTGCAGTTCAGCGTCTTAACCACTTGAGCCACAGCAGCTCCATTAAATCCCTTTACTGTAGGGTTAAAACTGACAAGGGATTTCAAATTCCTTGCAATTTCTTATTCTATAAGCTTCTCCTAAATCAAGAAGAAGAAGAAGAAGAAGAAGAGATTGGATTTATATCCCACCCTTCACTACCCAAAGGTGTCTCAGATGACTTACAAACTCCTTTCCCTTCCCACAACAGACACTCTGTGAGGTAGGTGGGGCTGGGAGAGCTCTTGATAGAAACTGCTCTTTTTCAAGAACAGCTCTTATCAGAACTACGGCTTGCCCAAGGTCACCCAGCAGGCTTCATAAAGAGGAGTGGGGAATCAAACCCGGTTCTCCCAGATTAGTGTCCATGCACTTAACCACTACACCAAACTGGCTTGCCACCGCTGCACTTCATAATCTCAGGAGACAGGGAAGCACATGCATGTGTGTGGAAGTTATCCGAGGCACATCATGGAAAATTCCACAGAAATAAATGGACAATTTCCTTACAACCATAAAACAATAAACAAATAAAAATGTCTTTGCAATTAATCGGAAGTAGGAGACCATCCAGGGCAGTGGATGAGTCGTTACACACCAAAGCTTTGAAAGGATGACTGAAGGAGAAATGGGAAATGGCAGATGTTAAATTATTTGCATCAGTGCCACTTAGGAAGGTGTCAGACAGATATCCATGCCTGAATCACTTTCTGGGATGACAGCAAAGGACTATGTTCTAAGCTAAATGACAAATTAAATGTACAAGATGTATTAGTTCCAGACAACATACTTGCACAAGTTCTCAAAGAATTCAAATGTGAATTGTAGAGGTCCCAACAAAAATATGCAGCTAATCACTAAGAATTAGTCTCCGTATTCAAAGACTGGAAGACAGCCAACACAACACCATTTTTAACAGATTTGTAGAAGAACGAGGAAATTACAGAACTGTTAAACTAACATCAGTCCTAAACTAATATCAGGTGTAAAGTATCAGTAAAGCTAAAA
Organism: Gekko japonicus; assembly: GCF_001447785.1. NCBI lineage: Eukaryota > Metazoa > Chordata > Lepidosauria > Squamata > Gekkonidae > Gekko > Gekko japonicus. The sequence continues at coordinate 15,135 of NW_015167641.1, forward strand.
TTATTAACCATGTGGAAGAACAAATCTTGCTAGCATACGATGTGTTGATGGCCAATGGCTTAGAAGGCTTTAAAGGAGATATGACAAAAATGACAGAGAACAGCCCAATCCATAATAGGTCATTAGAATATTCACATTCAAAAGTCAAACAATGGGAGAAGGCAGCTGGCTTCTAGTTCTGCTCATGCGCTTCCCAGAAAAATGTTGGTGACCACAGCTGGACATAGGATGCGAACACCGTTCATCCAATCCAACAGGGTGGTTCTTTAAGTTAAAACCACCACCAATATCTTAACAGTGAGATATCCTACCCCTGATGACACAACAATCACATAGCGGAGGAGAGAAAGTGTGAAAAATCCGTGGACAGTTTCAGTTTAGGAAACAGCCAGGAAGTGTAGCTAAGAAGCACAGAAACCTGTTCTAAAGTGAGTCACCCATGCCCAGTTAAATTGCTAGCTTTTGTCATATTTTCAAGAATCTTAGACCTTTTTAAAGTGAAAGAAGTTTCTAGTTTATAGAGTTTCATTGCTGTTTTTTGACTCAATATATCTAAGTGGCCACAATCCATTACTTAGTTAGGCACTCTTAATCCCAGTGAAATCCTTAAGAACCTCTGTATGCTGGATTGCAGCCAGAATCCAACAAAGGTTCAGAAGCCTGGTGTCCCTTTACAATCTGCCTTCAATTTGCTATGTCCTCCCACCCCTTATTTCCATGCACACCTTTTGATCTTAATATTTCATAAATTTCATTCCTTTTTGCACTTCCTCCCTGCCTCAAAATGTAAATTCTGCAATAAATTCTGCAATAAATTCAAATATATTACAAACAGCTACCGAAGCATACCATTCACATGAAGTATTTACTTCATTTGTACAGATAGGGGGACATAAGGTAGAATTATAGACTCAGTAGTTCCTTAACCGGCAGGTCAACAATACTGCAAAACAGGAGTACGTCTATTTTCTGGTCCTGACATCTGATATGCAAAAGCTATTTTGAAATGACGGGGAAAACAAAGCACAGCAAAACATCATCAGCCCTCTTTACAATAAATAATTTCCCAGTCTGTATTAACTTGTTTTATGTCATTTCACACAGGCTTTACCCAAGGTGTGAAGGCAACATAGTTAAGTAAGCATGCATACTGTTATGAGAATTAAGTGTCAAAGAATCCCCAAGTGCATTGCTTTACACAACTCCATTCATGATCACCTGCTGAGAAGCAATTTCCCCAAACTAATAAAGTTATGTATCTCACTCTCTTCAACACTTCCTCATATCTGAGTGATGTAAATAAGATTAAGCCTCAGCAGCTATGCCTGTACTATAAAACACAGACTGCAGTTAAAAAGCCCAGAAACCAAAATGTATTTTTAGTTAAGGGGTCATCTATTTTAGTGCAGAAGGGGTCATCTATTCCCAGTGGCTAACAGCATTATTTTAAAAATCCATAAGACCACATGAAAGGGATTTTGAGTTATGCAATTTGAATATTATCTTAATTTTTTAAACGTAATGTTGTAATGACTTTTTTATAGGATCTGAATTTTTAGCCAGTGAATCAGAGATTGTTCATACAACTGTATGTCCATGCAATGCTACCTGAACATGCTTAAAAACAGGACACCATTACCAAGCAGCAGCACCTACAACAATTTTCATATGAAACATGACCTGCATAATATTACTTGACAGGGGTAATTTCCTGCCAGAGCGTGGCGGAGCGGTGCTCCAGCAGTAAGGAGCCCAGGGCATCCCCCCGCCTTCCCAACCACTGCAGTAATGGGAATCACTGCTAGTGGTATCCTTGGCCCACCATTCACTACATGAGTGCACTGACATATATTTATTTATTATTTTATTTCATTAGACGTATATCCCGCCTACTCCACATTGTAAGCTCAGGGCGGGGTACCAATGTATAGATCTGCAATTAGTGCAATTTACAATTAAAACATAACAATCCATTTAAAACAATAAGATCACCAACGCACTACAACAGCAATGCAACTCAACAGATGATATTGTAGTCCAATCCGGTTTCTAGTATCTGCAGTCACTGGAAAGGAGGCCAGATCAAAGTGGATACCCGCTGCCTTAGCTGAAGGCCCAATGGAAGAGCTCCATCTTGCAGGCCCTGCAGAACTGTATCAGGCCCCGCAGGGCACAGAGGTTGTTCACCAGAGAGTTCCAACAGGTTGGAGCCAGGGTGGAAAACGCCCTGGTTCTGGTCGAGGACAGCTGGATATCGTGCTGGTTCATAGAATGCAATGTTCTACAGGGCTCACATGGGGAAAGATATGCAGGGCCCCTGGCCATACAAGGCTTTAAAGGTAAGCACCAACACCCTGAAACAGATTCGGTATTCAATAGGCAGCCGGTGCAGGTTCACACAGCACTGGGAGGATATGTGCCCACACAGCCAGTGACATCGACACTCCCGATGCCACATTCTGCACTAGCTGCAACTTCTGGAGCAGAGTCAAGGGAAGGCCCACATAGAGAGAATTACAATAATCTAGTCTGGAAGGGACTGTTGTATGGGTCACTGCAGCCAGATCATGGGGGGGGGGTGAGGTATGGGGCCAACTGCCTGATCTGCTCAGATGAAAAAAGGCAGACCTGGCAGCAGTGGTGACATGGGCCTCCACAGTCAATGAGGCATCCAGGAACACCCCAAGGCTCTTTACCTTGGGTGGTGGCACCAAAGGGTCCCGTCAAAGGCTGGGAGCCAAGTCCCCAATCCCAGTCCCCCATGACCCAGGTGCAGGACCTCCATCTTTGATGGATTCAATTTCAGTCTGCTCTGTTGTAACCATTCAACCACAGCTTGTAACACCCTGTCCAGATGTTCAGGGTCAGAGTCCGGGCAGCTGCCCATCAGTAGATAGAGTTGGGTTTCATATTGGGGTCAACCCAGTCCATACCTCTGAATAATCTGGGCAAGGGGGCGCATATAAATGTTAAATAACACTGGGGAGAGAATTGTCCCCTGCAGCACCCCACATCCAAGTGAGTGCCACTGAGACAACTCCCCCCCCCAAGTGCCGCCCTCTGCCCCAATTTTGGAGAAAGGAGGCCAGCCACTGTAAGGCTATTCTCCGTATCCCCACACCAGCAAGATGGTGGGTCAACTATTCATGGTCGATCTTATTAAACGCTGCTGACAGATCAAGAAGAACCAGCAGTGCTGAACTGCCTCGATCCAGATGTCTCCAGAGGTCATCTACCAAGGCAACCGACACCATCTCCGTCCCATGAGCAGGGCGAAAGCTGGACTGGAAGGGATCCAGGATGTTAGCATCCTCCAAGAAACTTAAAATGTATACTCTTCGAACTGTCCCTTAGTAAGAGATTCAGTTTTCTCATAACTGCACAAGCACACATGCATGTTATTTGCCCTCTGACAACATCTCGCATCTCACGTCTTAGCTGAAGGTATCTGCTGTCTGCCAGCTTGACCAGACTGAGTCCAGTGTGGCTGGAGACTCCTCGGGAGTCGAGGAGCCACATGCAGCCACCTCTGAACCAGCTAAAGTGAGTGAATTAGAGATACAGGAGCCTCTAGACTCATCGCCGGCAGCTGAGCTCGACCCACCCAGGCACAACTCTGAAGCAGTCGATGAAACACAGGTGCAAGAAAGTAGCCCAGCAGGCTCCCCCTCATCAATTGAACAGTGAAGGGAAAAGCTCCGACACGACTTAAGGACACGCAGACAGAATGCTCGCCTCTTGACTCAGCATCAGCTGCTTAATGAGAGCAGTTCTGAGTAAGTGCAGGAGCACCTCCAAGCAGATGGCTGTAGATCAGGCTTGTTAGGGAATGCTTATATAAATCAGACCTGGAGAACTACAGATTGTGGAAGCCATTTGTGAGAACCCTGTGAACTTTGTGACCACAACTCCGGACTTTGCCTGCCTCCTGTGACCTTTGGACTGACCTTTGACTCTACTTTTCGGACCTGCCTGAACCTTGCTGATCAATGACCTCGGACTGCCTTGACTCTGGTTTCCTGAACAACCCATGAACTCTGACTGCTGCTAGACTGGTATTTGACCCCTGGATTGGACTCTTGACCGTGGCCTAACTCTGTTGCCATGCTCTTCCTGTATTCCAGGACAGTATCTCTTTTACTTCTTTTGACATGGTATACTGCACACGGCTCAGCCAAGAGTAGGGGATGGTGCTGAAATTGGTTCCCAGTTCCTTAAATCTGTAGATCTCCATCCAGCTTGGTACCTCCACTCTGTGCCATTGGATAGACTTTGCACTAACAATACCCCACAGTAGCGGGGGGGGGGAGAGCATCCAAATGTTCTGGGTAGATGCATATTCAAGCAGGAGTTTGCCCCAATAGCTGGGTGAGCAACTGCTATAGGTTAGGGGCTGAGCGGTTTGTGGTTAATCAACAAGTCAGCCACGCAAGGTAGTTCACTGGCAAGTTGATTTCTACAAACAATTACTTTGTAGCTGTAGCCAAAATAGGCCAAGGTACTAGGTGCGGCCAGTGTGGTGTACTAGAGAGCCAGTGTGCTGTAGTGGTAAAAGTGTCAGACTAGTGTCTGGAAGACCAGGCTGTCCCATTGATCTGTAGGAACAAGTTGTCACCAAATTTAAGTGGTTATTGGCGTAGTTTGGTGTTCTAACTGCTGAAGCTAAACAGGTCTGGATAGACACCAATGTTCCTTCTAAGCCGCGCAGTCTTGTGAGCAAAAATTCTACTTTGTGAGCTGCTGGCATTAAAGTTGTGAGCGAGCAATTTGGCTACTGCATAAATCAGTTTGCTCTGGAGCCATCCTTCCTGAGCCAAGACAAAAATGTGTGAGCTGGAGGCTAAAAAACTGTGAGCTAGCTCACACTAACTCAGCTTAGAGGGAACAATGGACACCACCTTATACCAGAAACCTACTAACCAACAAACATATCTACATGTCTCCAGCCACCATCCTGAACATAGCAAACGATCCACTGTATACAGCCAGGCTCTGTGCTACAGCTGCATCTGCTCCAGTCCTACAGACAGAGATTCTCACTTGAGGGATCTGCAACAATCCTTTTTGGAACTGAAGTTTCCACCTGATGAAGTCAAGAAACAGATCAACAAAGCCAAAATGGTACCCAGAGAAAACCTGTTGCAAGGCAAGCCCAAAAGAGAGCATAACAGAACACCATTAGTGGTCACATACAGTACTCAACTCAAAACAGTTCAATGCATCATCAGCAACTTACAACATCTACTGGATAAAGACAGTTCTCTTTCACAAGTACTGGGGGGGTAAACATTTTCTTGCGCACAGACAGCCTCCTAATCTCAAACAGCTTCTCACCCACAATAATACACCTAATTTGAACATGGACACTGGGACCAGAACTTGCAGTAAACCCAGATGCCAACTTTGCTGCCACATGCACTCAGACAGCACAATCACTGGACCTAACAACATCAGCTACACCATCTCAGGTGTATTTACTTGCTCATCTTCCAACATTGTGTATGCCATTAAATACCAACAATGCCAATCAGTTCTCTGCATAGGACAAACATGTCAAACCCTATGCCAAAGGATAAATGGATGTAAATCTGACATCAAGAATCACAAGACTGAAAAATCTGTAGAACACTTCAGCCTTCTAGGACACTCAATAGGGGACCTCAAAGTAGTTGTTTTATTGCAAAGAAATTTCAGAAACAAACTGGAATGGGAGGTTGCTGAAATTATTACAACACTCTGAACAATGGAAACCCCAGGACTTAACAGAGATATAGGGTTCTTATCTCACTATAAATGCTAAGTCACTCAGTTCTCACATACCCATAAATCAAACTTTGTTGGTCTTAAAGGTGCCACTGGACTCAAACTTAGTTCCCACATCTGTTGTTAACTCCTTTATTATCTGTATACTAACTTACTGCTATTTACATGCCTTACCTAATGTATTATTCCAATTTTAGCTGTATTTATTGCTCAGTTACTTAGGCATCTTGATTCTAATTAGCTCTTCCTAGCAACTAACCCCGCCCTACCTATATGCAATATTTGAGGAAATCTGTTTCAATGAATCTGAAGGAGTGTGCATACTGAGTCTCTCAGTTCTCACTTGTACCCAGAATTGAACTTTATTTGTCTTGTAGGTGCCACTGGACTCAAACCTCTGTTCTCACATCTGCTAACTTTTGTATTTGTATGCTAGTTTACTGCCATTCACAGACCTTTCTTACATCCAATCTCAGCTATAATCACCCAGTACTTATGCATCATTACTCAAAATGGCCCTGACAACAGCCCCTCCCCCATCCCCTATAAGTACCGGTTGAAAAGGTTCTGTTCCACTGCATCTGAGGAAGTGTGCTTGTACACGAAAGCTTATCCCATGAATAAAACTTTGTTGGTCTTAAAGGTGCCACTGGACTCAAACTTTGTCATAGGGGGAAAAGACAGGATACAAATAAATTAGATAAAAATGGGATATTAAGCATAAAGTCCCAGGACTCTAACGGGACCTTGGGATTTCCATTGTGGCCTGTAGTACAGTTCAGAATCAACAAGCCACAAATAGAAGGCTAGTGCACAGGTACTCTTATAACAGCTGCAGTTTGCTATATAAGAAGAACCCTGCTGAATCAGAGAAGTGGTCCCTCTATTTCTGCATCCTGTTTTTACACAGCATTCCAGTCCAGTCATGTGCACGAAGGCAAGTTTGCAGGAAATCAGACTTCTTAGCTTTGGGAGGTGAGGCGGACAGAAATCTAACTGTTAACATTGAATCCTCTTTCAAAATTCTTCCAAGCGTATCCTAGGGGGAAAAAACTAAGTAAATAATTCAAACAAACACATCAAGGACTAAAACTCTTGTAGTGAATCACAAGCATCCAAAAGAAGTGGCTGAAGAATTAAGGCTTATCAACCCTGATTTTTGTTTGTTTGTTTGTTTGAGGTGAAACATTATGGTTGTCATGCCAAGAAATCTGCTAGGTGGTGAACCTGGCTGTCAGGTTGATTTGGGTTTTAGATCCTTCATAATGTAAACAAATAATATAAATGAAATTTGCACTGCACCCTTGAGAAAGGTGGTGAACCTGGCTGTCAGGTTGATGTGGGTTTTAGATCCTTCATAATGTAAACGAATAATATAAATGAAATTTGCACTGCACCCTTGAGAAAGAGAGAGCAATTGAAAGAGTCTGTCCTGATGGTTCTCACGCTGAAGCTGGAAGCAGGAGATACTTTTATAAGAATGGTAACACCGCCAGGGGGGAAAAAAGTTACTCTGCAAGATGAGGAACACAGAGGGAGCAGTGACCTTCGTTCCAGAGATTAACGACAAAAGCCAGGGACTGCAAGCCTCCGAACAGCAAAACAAAAAGCCGCTTCTTCCCTGCACGCTAACCACAATCCCTTTCGCTTTATTCTTCCCCGTCACCTCAGCGACTGGCTTCAAAACAGTCCCTTCCGACGCTCTAATTCCCTTTCGCTCCATTATTAATTAATAGAGAGTCAGGGCTCCAAGGTAACCCGCGGCACAATGCACACACTCAATGCTCCCTCTAAGCTGTGGAGTCCTGTGAGCAAACATTCTACTTGGTGAGCTACTGGCATGAAAGTTGGGAGCGAGCGATCTGGCTCCTGCAGAAATCGGTTTCCTCTGGAGCCGTCCCTCCTGAGCTAGGACAAAAACGTGTGCGCTGGAGGCTAAAAAACGTGAGCTAGCTCACACTCACTCAGCTTGGCGGGAACACTGCACATGCGCTGTCGCTTTCATCACCAAGGCTGGAACCAGGCCTGTAGCTAATGTGGGGCCCACGGGGCCCGGCCCCCTAGCATTTCTTCCGGCCCCCCTCCTTTCTGGGCTAGCCCCAAATTGAATTAATGTTATTAGCTTTGATTTAATTAGCTGTACCCCCCCCCAGGCCCCCTCACCCCAAACTCCCTAGCTACAGGGCTGGCTGGAACAAACCGAAGCAAAGGCGAGCGCTTTTTGTGCGTGCCCGCCCAAGTGAACGCCGGCTCTCGAGAGCCATTCACCTACGGGAAGAAAGCGCCAGACGGAGGTGTTTTTGCAAGCAGACTTAGAGAGGAGGAGAAGGGGGGGGGGTCTTTCTGAAACAGGGGCGGGAGGAGCCGAGGGAATCCGTCCGGGGTTCTTCGCCGTCCGTGCAGAGGAGACCCGAGGAAGCGGCGCTGAGACAAGTCCGGTCGGATCCGACGCACCTTTACGAAGCAGCAGCAGCAGCAGGACGACGTTCAGTGGGTCTCATGGCCCGTGCAAATCAAGCGGCGCTTTGTTTTACGACGCACACCGTCCCCCTTTGCAAAAGCGAGCACAGCACACACAAACACACGGCCGTCCGCAACCCTCCGACTCACACGAGGGGCGACGCCTCCTCCCCCAGAGGAACCTGCCGCTATCGCTCTCTCTAAAAGGAATCCCCCCCCCTTTCCCTTAACTATAACCAGTGTCCCCTCTAAGCTGAGTGAGTGTGAGCCAGCTCACAGTTTTTTAGCCTCCGGCTCACACATTTTCGCCTTCGTGCAGGAAGGAGGGCTCCAGAGCAAACTAATTCACGCAACAGCAAATTGCTCGCTCACAAGCCAGTGTTCCCTCTAAGCTGAGTCAGTGTGAGCCAGCTCGCCGTTTTTTAGCCTCCGGCTCACACATTTTTGTCTCCGCTCAGGAAGGAGGGCTCCAGAGCAAACTGATTGATGCAGCAGCCAAATCGCTCGCTCACCACTTTAATGCCAGGAGCTCACAAAGTAGGATATTTGCTCACAAGACTCCAGCTTAGAGGGAACATTGCTCACAACTTTAATGCCAGGAGCTCACAAAGTAGAATATCTGCTCACAAGACTCCACAGCTTAGAGGGAACATTGCTCACAACTTTGATGCCAGGAGCTCACAAAGTAGGATATTTGCTCACAAGACTCCACAGCTTAGAGGGAACATTGCTCACAACTTTGATGCCAGGAGCTCACAAAGTAGAATATCTGCTCACAAGACTCCACAGCTTAGAGGGAACATTGCTCACAACTTTGATGCCAGGAGCTCACAAAGTAGGATATTTGCTCACAAGACTCCACAGCTTAGAGGGACCATTGCTCACAACTTTGATGCCAGGAGCTCACAAAGTAGGATATCTGCTCACAAGACTCCACAGCTTAGAGGGAACATTGCTCACAACTTTGATGCCAGGAGCTCACAAAGTAGGATATTTGCTCACAAGACTCCACAGCTTAGAGGGAACATTGCTCACAACTTCGATGCCAGGAGCTCACAAAGTAGGATATTTGCTCACAAGACTCCACAGCTTAGAGGGAACATTGCTCACAACTTCGATGCCAGGAGCTCACAAAGTAGAATGTTTGCTCACAAGACTCCACAGCTTAGAGGGAACACTGACTATAACATTTCCAGAAGCCGAGAATTGAAGACAGACACCCCCGTTCTCAGAGACAATGGGAAAGGGGGGGGGGACGCGAGAAACTCACCGCGGTGGTCCCGTTGAGCCGGTCCCGAGAAGCCTCCTCCTTCCGGAGGGCGAGACGGAGTGTGTTAGAAACTCCCGCCGGATCTCCGCGTCTCTCTCCTCTCTCGCAAGCGGCCCCCTCCAGACGGCTCCTTCTTTCTTTAAATTCCTCGGGCTGCCGCCCCCTTTAGAAAATGTGGCTCGCTTAATGCCCGGGAGCCTTATTTGGAGATGTTCTGCAGGAACTCGGGGGCAGGCGGGACGGCGGGTTTCGTGCTGGGCATGTGGCTGGGGGAGCAAAGACCGGGGAGGGGGGTGTGGTGTGGACGGACGGAGGCCGCCGGCCAGTCTCCCGCACCGCCTGCTCGCCGTTTTGACAACAAATGCCGGCGACCTGCAGCCGGAGGGGGAGGGAGAGGAAGCCGGAACGGGGATGGGGGCGAGGGAGAGGGGCTGAGTGTGCGGGGCCTGACAGACAGCTTAGTTAGACCCGCGGGAAAGATCACACCGCCCACAGCCAGAGGATCCTTCGAGCCGGACAGGCTTCGCCAGACATCGAAGAAAGGCATTGGCCGCTCCAGCTCCGTCGCTGCCGAAAACGGGAGCCGAAAGGGTCGTCTTCCTGGCCCGCCTGACTCTTGCAAAACGAAACACTTGAGCATCAATTAATTCACAATGCTCCCTCTAAGCTGTGAGGTCTTGTGAGCAAAGATTCCACTTTGTGAGCGACCGGCATTAAAGTGGTGAGCGAGCGATTTGGCTCCTGCATAAATTAGTTTTGCTCTGCAGCCCTCCTTCCTGAGCGGAGACAAAAATGTGTGAGCCGGAGGCTAAAAAACTGTGAGCTAGCTCACACTCACTCAGCTTAGAGGGAACCTGGTGGTATTCCTTGCCACAGTATATGGTAAAGGTAAAGGTTTCCCTTGCTCGAAAGCCAGTCGAATCCGACTCTAGGGTTGCGGTGCTCATCTCCGTTTCCAAGCTGAAGAGCCAGCGCTGTCCGAAGACGTTTCCGTGGTCATGTGGCCGGCATGACTAAACACCTAGGCGCACGGAACGCTGTTACCTTCCCACCAAAGTGGTACCTATTTATCTACTTGAAATTTCTTGCTTTCAAACTGCTAGGTTGGCAGGAGCTGGAACTAGAGATGAGAGCTCACTCCGTCATGCAGCACACTCGGGTCTCGAACTGCTGAACTACCGACCTTCCACAGCCTGCAGTTCAGCATCTTAACCACTTGAGCCACCGCAGCTCCTATATCAGTGGTGGCAAACCTATGGCACGGGTGCCAGAGGTGGCACTCAGAGCCCTCTCTGTGGGCACACGTGCCATTGCCCCAGCCAGGCCCAGACCATCATTAAAGTGCCGAATTCTCTGCCAAATAATTTTAAGTCAATGAAAGCATTTGGGATTGCTTTACTTACTTTGTTTGGATCATCTTAAGTTAATGTAGGAGTTGTTTTTTCTAAAGTAAAACCTCAGTATCCAGGTTAAATTGCCGTGTTGGCACTTTGCGATAAATAAGTGGGTTCTGGGTCGCAATTTGGGCACTCGGTCTCTAAAAGGTTCACCATCACTGTCCTATACGGTGTATGGTGATGCTCACTAATTCGGCTGGCTTGAAAACTGATGCACTTAGAATGGTGTGACTGTCTTTAGGGTGGCGCTGCAATTCAATAGAATCTCAGTGTTCAGAGGCAGTACTCCTATGAAGAGGAGATTGGATTTATACCCTGCCCTTCACTACCCAAGGGAGTCTCAGAGCGGCTTACAAACTCCTTTCCCTTCCCCTCCCCACCACAGACACCCTGTGAGATAAGTGGAGCTGAGAGAGCTCTGACAGAAATGGCTCTTTTTCAAGAGCAGCTCTGACAGAACTATGGCTTGCCCAAGGTCATCCAGCCAGGTGCAAGTGGAGGAGTGGGGAATCAAACCCGGTTCTCCCAGATTAGAGTCCACGCACTTGACCACTACACCAAACTGGTTCTCAGAATACTAGGGAGGGGGCAACTGACTGTTCCCTGGAAGGCCAGATAATGAAACTGAAGCTCAAATACTTTGGCCACCCAATGAGAAGGGAGCACTCACTGGAGATGACCCTGATGCTGGGAAAGATTGAAGGTCAAAGACGACGGGGATGGCAAAGGATGAGATGGTTAGACAGTGTCATAGATGCAACGAACATGAAAGTGAGCAAACTTCAGAGGACAGCGGAAGACAGGAGGGCCTGGCGGGAGCTGATCCATGGGGTCGTGAAGAGTCGGACTCGACTGTGCGACTGAACAACAACTACTACAGGTTGTTGATTTCTCTGTCCTGTAGACCAGGAACCTGGTTGGCCTCTGTAAAAACAAGGCACTGGACTACATGGGCCATTGGTCTGGTCCAGCACAGCCACCCTTATATTTTCATTTTGCATTATTTCGGTGGCATGCAGCTGTTCATCACAGAAAGAAGAGGAAAAATATTTTAGCTGAATGCCTATTCTTAAAGCCAGTTTAGAAATTACACATTACAGCAACAGCCTTCAACTTTTTCAGACATTGGTTCCACCTTCACTTGCAACATGAGACCCAACTCCCCACACACACATTTTTATTATATTAACAGTTAATGTGGCACAGCAGCTAAGAATCAGAAGTCTCTCCTTAAAATTTTTACCTCTACACCATGACTTAATGTAGGAAAGCACTTCACACCCTCCCAGGAGATAGGAGGATAATTAATTTGATCTGCCTTCAAGGGTTGCTGTAAGGATTACATTTATATAATGGCTGTAAGGTAATTTGAACACTATTAAATGCCAAGTATTACTCTAATTGGCCACGTGTTGATGAAAAAAGCAGTTAAATGGGACCAACCACAGACATGGTAGGGATCGCTAATACACTCAGAGAACTCTCCAGGTATCCAAAAAAATGTGAGGGGGCCCCCCCAAAAATCCTCCAGAAGGGATAGATGTCAAAAGCAGCCAGATGTCAGTTAAAAGGAAAAATGGAGGGAAGGGGAAATCACCCTATTCAAGCCCCTTGGAGCTTAGAAAATCCTGGCTTTGAGGGATCACATGGGATTTACAAATTGTTCGCCTCTCCGAGGCTTCTCACAGGTCCCAAGCTTATTATTGTTACTATCTGTATATTCAGATCTGTCCTCCTCTCTTTTTGTCTTCCCTCTTCTCTTCCTGAACAACACACATCACGGAACAAAATTGCAGGGCATAATCTAGATGTGGGTAGACAGACAACAAATTAATTAAACAAATGCAAAGCCATAATGCTCCCTCTAAGCTGTGGAGTCTTGAGAGCAAAAATTCTACCTTGTGAGCTACTGGCATTAAAGTTGTGAGCAAGCGATTTGGCTGCTTCATAAATTAGTTTGCTCTGGAGCAGTCCCTGAGCTAAGACAAAAATGTGTAACCCGGAGGCTACAAAACTGTGAGCTAGCTCACACTAACTCAGCTTAGAGGGAACACTGCATCCTATGTATAAGTCCAGCTGAATTCAATTGACAACTTATTTGGGAGCAAGTATGCACATGATTTTAGCAAAATCGATGATACACACATTCAAGTTGTAGCAGAATATTTATTTTGATTTTTGCCTTTAATTCCTGAATGAAGAGTAAAGCCAGTACCCCTACAGGATGTTAGTTTGTTTGGGGTTTTTTTTGGGGGGGGGGGATCTGCTAAACAACCAAAGATGTTGACAATGCAATCACACACACAATATGGGAATGCCAGGTGATTATACTATTACGAATACAAGTAAATATCCAAATTGATCTGGACCTGAAATCACTTTACATTTTACTGGCATGAGCACAATGATAGCTCAGGACAGAGAAAACATATCTTGCAAGCTATAGTCACATGGCTAAAAAAATTGATATTGCATACATCAAAAGACATTTCTGGACTAACAATATATTTTAAAATGGGGGGGGGGAGATCCACACAACCATATCTCACATGGTAGTTTTATAGTATTATATACAAAAAAAGTAGGGAAATTACCAGGATTTGTGGGGGGGTGTCATTTCTCCCTTCCTCGCTATTCTCTCTTT